>NW_007728644.1:7363-40411 GCF_000696425.1 Galeopterus variegatus | reverse complement strand
TCTACTGTTTTAAGTAGAAAGTTTTGGAACTTAGAGAAACAGAAATGTCTTGGTTTACACTGTTCTACCCTCTATTATTTTCTCTGTCTAGGTATCATAGATGGAACATTTCTTCTCTGGGGTTAAATGTTTTTAAGTTTTTACCCAAATTATGATTTTGTTCTGTTGGCTTATCAATTATTGCCTTCTATTTGTTACATAAAATGATGTGGCAAAGGGAAATTATAGAATGGGGTGATTTTATGGCATATAAAGGGAAGTGATAGAGGATTTAGGGAAGATAAACATCAAAAACCTCTACCTGTGAACCCATGGTAACTTGTGCTTTCTTGAGGATAGTAGGAGGCATATGTGGGAGAACACTATAAAAGGAAGATGCTCTTGCAATATGGAAATGAGAATTCTCCAAGAAGGTCTCTTTAGAGGTGGTTGAAAAGTGGGTACTCCATTTTATCCTAATGTCACGAGCACTGTGATATTAGGATAGTTCAAGATTTTGTAGCCTCACCTTACCTTGTCCTCAGTACCATGAGAGGCCACTATTAGAAAAGCTCCTGGTACTGACAATGCTTTTACTGTTCTCTAGTTCTGCATCTTTATTATTTGGAGATAGATTTATTTATTACAACCAGTCCTGATTTATTCAGGTCCTGTAATGGTGAATGAATGAAGAGATTAGGCCAGGTTACTTAATTTTGAAAACTATCTTATTAACCTGGTAGCGTATTAGTTACAGAACCAATATGAGGATACTTCAAAAAGTTAGTGGAAAAATAGAATTAAAAAGTGATATGAATCTCTCTATGAACTCTTTGAAGTGCCCTCATATAAACAGTTGGGTAAAAATACAATCCACACAGCAAAGAAAAAGAAAAACTAAAGCCTTTTCCTCCCTACCTAACCCCAGTCTCACTCCCTAAAGATAGTTAACAGCTTTTTGTTTTGTTTTTATGCAGCTATCTTTTATCTTTAAACAGTGAACTCACAGGTATATTCCATGATATATCATCAATAGAATTTTAACAATAACAATAAAAGTTACATGCATGATATTTATCCCATTAAACACGTACCCTTCCCAATTTTACTACCCAATTTTTAGTACATATGTGTGAATGAGTGAGTATTCCATTGGTCTTTTGGTTGACATCATTAATTAAAATAATAAGTTTAAATTATTACATCTCTACAGGTCAATTTTAGACAGAATCTGTTGTTCTTGCCTTATGAAAGATGTAAATTTAGGGCACTTAATATTCTTTTACTAATATTCCCATTAATCCTTTCCCTTTTTTCCTAGCCACTTTATTATTTTACATCAAGTGTTATAAAGTTACATTCTCTCCTATATCTGTTATTGGATTTTTGATTGAGTCTATAGTTTGATTCTAAAACTATATACTCTATAACTAACATAAATTTAAAACTTCAAGGATAATTCACCACAGAACTAAACAGAATGAAGAAAATGTAACATAATGTTATTAAAAGTTACTGCTTAAAGAAGAATCTACCTAGTGCCAAAGTTGATAAATTCTGCTTTTTCAGGTTCAGATGCCAATCTTTATTTTACTTATGTAAACAGACTCTTTTTACATTTGTTCTGATTGTTCTGTGCCTATTGAAGGTTTGACTGGATATAGAAATCTATTGGGAATGTTTTTCATCAAAATTTTGATAATTATTCTGTAGATCCAGCATTCCTGATAAGAAGTCTGATAATCTGAACTAAGTAAATTGTCTTCTTTTTGAGAAATTGTATAATGTTCTCTTTATCTTTGAAGTTGTGAAAAATCATGAATAAATGTCTAGGTTTGAAGGTGTTTTTTTTTTTTTTTTCATTAGTTTTGTTTCAAATAACAGAACAGACATTTCAAATCCGACAATGTTTTCCTTCAGATCCATTGTTTCTCTGATTATGTCTGCCCTTCCATTGTTTTGGCTTTTTTTATTACTGAACGTTTAATAAGAGTAGGCTGAAAACCTGTATGCTCCTTCTCAGTAAGCTTGCTTTTCTTATTCCATTGCTCTGTCCTTTTGTTTCTCAATATTCTGGATTTCAACTACATTTCTCAGATAGCCATTTTGATTGTTATTCATGTCTATTTTGTAATTCAGATGATCTACTTTTAAATTGAAGCAATAAATCAAGTATATATTTTAGATTTCATATATAACATATTATGTAATTGTTTTATATACACATACAGGTATGTGTACATAAGTTTTATTTTCACATTGCTCCATTTAAAGCAGTCTGGTCTTGTTTTGGAAAACATATTTTAAAGTTTGCTTGTGTTTATTGATTTGTCTGTTTTCCTCAGGGGTCATTGTTTATTGTTTATCTGTGAATATCCATAAATGAAAAAGTATGTTAAAAGGAGATTGAAGAGAGAAGATACAATCCTATCCCCAATCTGAGCTGGAAGGGCTTCTTATTATGGATTGAAATTCAATATAAAATGAGATAATGAGACTTCTTTTTTTTGTTATGCAAGTTTGCTTTGGGATTAACAAAAATAGAAATCACCAATCACAATTGGACAATTACACCTTCACCAGAAGCACAATACACAGAAATGATGGTTCTTTCAAGGAAAAGAAATCTCATTTGTGAAGAAAATGCAAGTCAGTGTTATTTTTATTTCTGAGTAATCATAACAGAAAATACCAGAGAAAAGTAAGAATTTATACATTTTAGTTGAAGTTATTTCAGTCTGTTTTCTGTTCAACAAAATTTTATTAGTATATTTGTGTATTCAACTTCATTGATATTAAACATTCTGTGAAAAGACACATTTTCTAGCCCCAGGTGCACAAGTAGATTCATTTATTTTTCTACTTATTTAATTGATGTTTGGTCTATATGTGCCAGGTGTGCAACAAAAAAATTGTGTTTATACTGGTGAACAAAATGGAGTGGATCTCTTTCCATGGTAAGATATAAAATAAACACACAACAAATAAATTATAGATATATTAAAGGAAATCACAAGATTCTAAGAGAAATAAATACATATGAGTAATGAAATATCCTTGAGTGAAGTAATATTTAAGCTTGATAAAATTAAGGGGAAAAGGAAAAACGGAATACTAAAAAAAAAAAAGTGTGGATGACTATTCCAGAAAGAGAAAATAAGAGATGTAAAACCTTGATGTGGGAATACAATGAGCACATTATGGTATACACCGTAGAACGATGTGATTAGGAAGGAAAAAAGTTGAGCAACTCAAGGTTGGAGAAGAAGACAGTGGTTATGTCATATAGGGCTTTGTCCTAAGAAAAATTAGAAGCTATGAAATTATTTAAATGTGTGAGTAGAGTGATTGGATTTGCAACTTAGAAATCAATTTAGCTTCCATGTGGATTATGAATAAAATAAAAGCAAGAGTATAATTTAATAATTATGAAAATTTTTAAATTTAGATAGTGTGTGTATTTATAATTTCAAATTCTTTTAAATCCAATTTTGTGTTATACTACAGTGGATATATATATATATACACACACATACTGTTCTTTCTCTCTCAGCAACCATTCTTTTTTCTTCTGGTATCAGAACCTTAAATTATTAGTCCCCTGAGTCCCGAAATATTTCTGCAGTAGGTCAATTTTCAATTGGGTGTCCCATCTCTAGACAATGGGAATTAACCAACCAATCTGGAAGTTCCCTGAAAACCCTGATGACAGGGATTGTCTTTAATTGACGTGACTTAAAGCTCGTTAATTAGGAGAAGCTTATTCAAAAATTGTTTAACATCCCAGCTGCCTGAAGCAGTGAAAGCAGATGAGACAAACAAAACCAAAACAACCACCAAAAAAAAAAAAAAAATTAAAAGAAAGCTCTGGGGAATGTTATGTCCGTAGGAGGCTTTGGAAATATTTCATATATTCCTGGGACTCTGGATGATCACATGCATGTGTAGGGATATATGTGTGCCCAGAAAATAACCTAGAAGGCTCTAATCTTTCAGCTCTGGCCACTTTTCACATTCTGTATAAACAGGAAGTGACTGCTAAGTCAGAGCTGTAAACTGTCTGAGCATAAAGACACACTCCAAAACACAAACAGATTCCCTCAGCAAACTCCAGGAGACTTATACATTCAGAGTATTTAAGAAAAAATTTCTCCAATCAGTAGTTGATCTCTAAACTAACTGAGAAATGATTACAATGGACACAAGTATTTGTATTTCTGCGTATGACTTATTTCCCTTAGCACAACATCCTCCAGGTTCATCCATGTTGTCGAAATGGCAATATTTACTTATTTTTGTGGCTGAATAAAACCAATGAAAGCAACAGTAATAAACTCTGATGGTACGGGAATTTGTTTTCAAGAGATGAAACATTATATTATTTAAAATGCCCACTTTTTAACAAAAAATCACAAAGCATGCAAAGAAATAAGTAAGTGTAGCCCGTATACAGGAGAAAAAAATGTCAAAAGACACTTCCCTTGAGGAAATCCAGATGGTAGAGTTACTTGACAAAGATTTAAAATCAACTATTTTTAGAATTTTCAAAGAACTATATGGAACATATCTTAGAAGTAAAGGAGGGTATGAAAAAGATGTTTCACCAAATACAGAATATCAATAAAGCAATAAAAAATATTTTTTAAAAAGAACCATATAGAAATTCTGAAGTACAAAAGTCAAATCACTTAAATAAAAATTTCACTAGAGGAGCTCAATAACAGATCTGAGATGGCAAAAGAAAGAATTAGTGAGCTTAAACATAGGTTAATTGATATATTGAGTCTGAGAAAGAGAAAGAAAAAGAAAAAAATGAATAAAAATAAGCACAGTCTTAGAATCCTATGGGGTCACCATCAAATATACCAACATACTCAGAATTAAAGACCAGAAAGAAAGTATAGAAAGTGGCAGAAAGAGTATCTAAAGAAATAATAGTTGAAAACCTCCTAAATTTGATGAAAACCATGAATCTACAGATCCAAGAAGTGGAAAAAATTTCAAGCAGGAGAGCGCAAAATGTGATCAACACAAAGACATATTATACCATGATGTCAAAAGACAAAGACAAAGACAACATTTTGAAATCAGCAAGAAAGAGGCAACCTATTATGTATAAGTGATTTTTAGTAAGATTAATGGCTGGTTTCTTGTCATAAACCATGGGAACAAGAAGGTACTGGGATTACATTTTCAAGGTGCTTAAAGAAAAAAGAGTGCTGACTGAGAATGCAATATCCAGCAAATCCATCCTTCAAAAATAAAGGAGAAATTAGGCATTTCCAGAAAAAAAAACTCAAATAATTACTTCTTAGCATATCTTCCCTAAAATACTATAGCTAATCTTCAAGGTGAAAGGAAAAGACACTCGACAGTAACTTGAATCCACAAGAAGAAATAAAAAGTACTGCTCTGGTAACTACATCGGTAAATACAAATGAAGTATGAATGTATTTTTGTTTGTAACACTGTGTGTGTGTGTGTGTGTGTGTGTGTGTACATGTATGTGACTATCTGATTTAAAAAGACAACTGAAGAAAGCAATAATTTTACAACTGTCTTTCTGGGATTATAGCATATAGAGATTTAAATTGTTTGACAATAAAAAGGGAGATGGAATGTAGTTATGTAAGAGCAAAGTTTTTAATACTATGGAAATTAGGTTGTTATGAATCCAAACTAGATTGTTCTAGTCTCACAATAATGGGTTAGTAAGGTAGCAATTTCTAAGAAAATAAAAAAATAGTAATATAAATGACAAAGGAATTAAAATGGTACACTAGGAAATACTTAAAAAAGAAAGCAATAATGAGAAAATGAACAAATAAGACATAAGATAGACATATAGAAAAGGTAGCAAAATAGTATATATAAATTATACCTTATCTGTAATTATATTAAATCCAAATGGATTAAATACTCGTAAAGCTAAAGGTGGGAGAATGGATACTAAAAAAGTATGATCCAACCATGTACTGTCTATAAGAAACACACTAGATCCAAAGACACAAAAGGGTGGAAATTAAAAGGATAGAAAAATTTATATCACACAAACTGTAAGCAAAATAGAGTTGGAGTGACTATATAATATTAAACAAAAATTGTTAATACAAACAAATAAATTGTTTTAATCAAGATAAAATGATCAATTCATCAAGGAGACATAACAGTTATAGTATATATGTACCTAACCATAGAGTTCCAAAGTGCATGAAGCAAAAACTGACAGAAGTGAAGAGAGAAATTAGACAATTGAACAATAAGTGGAGATTATACTAAACCACTTTCAATAGTGGGTAGGACAACTAGACAGAAGATCACCAAAGAAACAGAAGACTAGAAAACTATAAATCAACTAAACCAAATAGATTTCTCAGAACACTCCACTCAACAACAGCAGAATGCACAATCTTCTCAAGTACACATGGAATATTCTCCAAGGTAGACTATATGTTATACATAAAACAAGTCTTCATAAATTTAAAAGGATTGAAATGATGCAAATTATGTCCTCCAACCACAATAAAATAAAATTTGCAATAATTAACAGAAGAAAACCATGGAAATTCACAAATATATGGAAGTTAACATATTTCTAAAGAACCAATGAGTCAAAGAAGATATCACAAGTAAAATTAGAAAATACTTTTGGTTACAGTCAAGATGGTAGAGTCATTGGTTCCTGGTGTTGCTCTCCCCCACAGAGTGACAAATTTGCAGCCATTGAGGAGCAGCAATGGAAGACCCAAGCTCTGTCCTGGAGTTGGCAGGAGCCACGTGACATAGGACCCCAGTTCAGGTTGCTGCTCACTGCATAGAAAGACTTTAGAGCTTCTGGGGCCACACGCTCCAAGCCTGCCAGGCCAAAAAAGGCAGATGGAGTAGGACTTCCAGCCCAACCTGGTCCCCACTACTGGGATAGAATTAAGAGGCTTGGGGCCTTCTCACCCCAAGCCAGCCATGCTGGAGAAGGCAGGTAGGGCAGGACTTCTGGCCTAGTGCAGTCCCTGCCACTAGGAGAGACTTAAGAGCCTCGGGGCCCTCTCACCCCAAGCCAGCTTGGTCGGAGAAGGTAGACAGGGTGGGACCTCCAGCCCTGGCTGATCTCTGCCCTGGAAGAACTTAAGAGCCTCAGGGCCCCCACACCCCAAGCCAGCTGTCCTAGAAGAGTCAGGCACAGTGGGGCCCCCAGCCCAGGCTAGTTCCTGTTGAACAAAAGTGGCAGTCCCTTCAGGATCCAAGCCAGACATCAGTGTGAAATGAGTGGACTGTGATACCCCTGGCTATAATGAAAAAACACCAAAGGAAAGATACCAGAAATAAGAAAAATCAAGAAAGTACATTAACACCAGAGGAAAACAATAACTCCCAAGCACTATATCCTATAGAACAGGAAGTCTTTGAAATGACAGACAAGGAATTTAGACTAACAATTCTATGGAAACTAAATGAGATACAAGAAAACTCAGTTAGACAACACAATGAAATGAGAAAAAATATAATAGATCTGAAAGAAGAAATGTACAAAGAAATCAATGCCTTGAAGAAGAATGTAGCTGAGCTCGTGGAGCTGAAGCATTCATTCAACAAAATAAAAAACACAACAGAGAGTTCAACCAGCAGACTTGAACAAGTAGAAGAGAGAATTTCTGACTTGAAGACAGGCTGTTTGAATTAACTCAGGCAGACCAGAAAAAAAGAAAAAAGAATAAAAAAAATTGAAGAAAATCTAAGAGAGACAACAGACAACCTTAAGCACTCAAATATCCAAATCATGGGTAATCCGGAAGGGAGGACAAAGGAAATGGCATTGAAAACATATTCAGTGAAATAACAGCAAAAAAACTTCCCAGGTTTAAGGAAAGTCACAGATCTCCAGATTCAGGAAGCACAAAGATTCCCAAACACATTCAACCAACCCAAAAAGTTCCTCTCCAAGACATGTTATAATCAAACTGGCAAAAATCAAAGACAAAGAGAGAATTTTAAAAGCTGCAAGAGAGAAGGAGCAAGTCACGTATAAGGGAGCCACAATCAGAATAATATCAAACTTTTCATCAGAAACCCTAAAATCCAGAAAAGATATATTCAAAACACTAAAGGACAAAAATTGCCAGCCACAAACACTTTACCCAGCAAGGCTATCCTTCCAAAATGAAGGACAAATTGTATATTTCTCATACAAACAAAAACTGTGGGAGTCCACTACCACACTACCAGCCCTACAAGAAATTCTCAAGGAAGTACTGAGGTTGATACCTGAAAAACAACCATCACTGCCATGAATACTCAAGAAAGAACAATACCTACCAGCAAAAGAAAAATGCTGACAAAAGAGAAAAAAGAAATAGCTTATCTATTACCCCAAGAAAGCAACAAATCCAGAAGACAAACAGAAAATTAGAAAGAAAGGGGAAAAAAAAGGTACTTAAGACATCTAAAAAAAATCATCAAAATGCTAGGAGTAAATCAACACCTTTCAATAATAACTCTAAAGGTGAAGGGATTAAATCCCCCATTCAAAAGACACAGACTGACTGACTGGATTAAAAAGATGGACCCAACAATATGCTGTCTTTAGGAGACTCACTTGACTTGTAAAGAAACAAACAGGCTAAGAGTGAAAGGATGGAAAAAGATATATCATGCAAACAGAAATGAAAAATGAGCTGGAGTAGCTATTCTTATATCAGATAAAATAAACTTTAAACCAAATATCATAAAAAGAGATAAAGAAGGCCACTATATAAAGGATAAAAGATCTATCTAACAAGAAGTCATAACAATCATAAATATATATGCACCCAATGTTGGAGCAGCCAGATTTACAAAGCAAAAACTATTAGATCTAAAGAAAGAGACAGACACTAACACCATAATAGCTAGAGACCTGAACCCCCCACTCTCATCATTGGACAGATCATCTAGGCAAAAATCAATAGAGAAACAAAAGATCTAAACAACAATTTAGACCAAATGGACTTGGCAGATATCTACAGAACATTCCATCCAACAACCTTAGAATATTCATTCTTCTCATCAGCACATGGAATATTCTCCAGGATATAGCACATGTTAGGTCACAAAGCAAGTCTCAATATTAAGTCAAAACAACTGGAATTATTCCATGTATTTTTTCTGATCACAATAGATTAAAATTAGAAATCAATAATAAGTGAAACTTCGAAAACTATACAAACACATGGAAATTAAACAACATTCTTCTTAATGACATATAGGTCCAAGAAGAAATTAAACAGGAAATCAAAAAATTTCTTGAAACTAATGAAAATAATGACACATCATACTGAAATTTGTGGGATACTGCAAAAGCAGAATTAATTTATCACATTAAATGCTTACTTCAGAAGAATGGAAAGATGGCAAATAAATAACCTAAGACTTCACCTTAAAGATCTAAAAAAACAAAAACAATCCAAACCTAAAGTTATAGATCGAAAGAAAAAATAAGATCAGAGCAGTATTAAATCAAATAGAAACCCGAAAAACAATGCAAAAGATCAATGAAACAAAAAGTTGGTTTTTTGAAAAGAGAAATTAAATTGACAAACCTTTAGCAAGATTAACTAAGAAGAGAGAAGACCCAAATAACAAAAATTAGAAATGAAAAAGGTGATATTACAACTGACACCTCAGAAATACAAGGAATTATTAGAGACTACTATAAACAACTATATGCCGAGAAATTTGAAAATCTGGAGGAAATGGATAAATTTCTGTATGCATACAAACTACCAAAACTCAGCCAAGAAGATATAGAAGATCTAAACAGACCAATAACAATAAAAGAGATTAAAGCTGTTACCAGAAGGCTCCCAACAAAGAATATCCCAGGACAAGACAGCTTCACTGCAAAGTTGTACCAAACCTTTAAAGAGGAACTGATACCAAGTCTCTACAAACTGTTCCAAAAGATTGAAACAGAGGCCATTCTTCCAAACTTGTTCTATGAGGCAAACATCACCCTGATACCAAAACCAGACAAAGATGCAACAAAAATAGAAAACTACAGGCAAACATCATTGATGAATATAGATGCAAACATCCTCAATAAAATACTAACTAACAGAATACAGCAACACATACACAAAATTATATACCATGATCAAGTGGGATTCATCCCAGGGATGCCAGGTTGTTTCAACATATGCAAATCAATAAATGTGATATACCATATCAATAAAAGCAAAAACAAAACCATATGATCATCTCTATAGATGCTGAAAAAGCATTTGACAAAATTCAACATTCATTCATGATAAAGACTCTCTACAAGTTAGGCATAGATGGAAAGTATCTCAACATAATTAAAGCCATATCTGATAAGCCTACTGCCAATATTATCCTGCATGGGGAAAAGCTGAAAGATTTTCCCTTAAAAACAGGAGCTAGACAAGGATGCCTACTCTCACCACTCCTATTCAACACAGTGTTGGAAGTACTAGCCAGAGCAATCAGAGAAGGGAAGGAAATAAAGGGCATCCAGATTGGAGAGGATGAAGTCAAGCTGTTCCTGTTTGCAGATGATATATATGTTCCTATATACTAAACAGCCTAAAGCTTCTTTAAAAAAACTCCTAGAGTTGATAAATTATTTCAGCAAAGTTGAAGGATACAAAATCAACACACAAAAATCAGTAGCGTTTCTATACTCCAGCAGTGAACATGCAGAAAAAGAAATCCAGAAAGCTAGCCCATTCACAATAGTCACAAAAACAAACAAACAAACAAAAAAAAACTTAGGAATAAAGCTGATAAAGGATGTGAAAAATCTCTATAAAGAGAACTACAAACAACTGTTGAGAGAAATTAAAGAGGTCACAAGAAGATGGAAAGATATCCCATGCTCTTGGATTGGAAGAATTAATATCATCAAAATGTCCATATTACCCAAAGTGATCCACACATTCAATGCCATCCCCATTGAAATTCCAATGACATTTTTCTCTGAGATGGCAAAAGCTATCCAGACATTTATATGGAACAACAAAAGACCACACATAGCCAAAGCAATTCTGAGGAAAAAATAAATAAATAAAGCTGAAGGCATAACACTACCTGTCTTTAAATTATATTACAAAGCTATAATAACCAAAACAGCATGGTAGTCACATAAAAATTGAAACACAGATCAATGGAATAGAATAAAGAACCCAGAAATCAACCCATTCACCTATATCCATCTAATCTTTGACAAAGGCAGCAAATCTACATACTGGGGAAGAGGCTGCCTTTTCAATAAGTGGTGCTGGGAAAATTGGATACACATATGTAGCAGCATGAACCTAGACCCGTACCTTTCACCATATACCAAAATCAACTCAAAATGGTTCAAAGAATTAATTATACATCCCGAAATAATTAAACTCCTTAAAGAAAATGTAGGGGAAACACTCCATGACATAGGAGTGGGTACAGACTTCATGAATAGGACCCTGAAAGCACAGGCAACTATAGGAAAAATAAATAAATGGGTTTATATCAAACTAAAAAGCTTCTGCACAGCAAAAGACACAGTCAACAGAATAAAAAGATGACCAACAGAGTGGGAGAAAATATTTACAAAATTTACATCTGACAAAGTATTAATATCCAGAATATACAAGGAACTCAAACAACTTTACAGTGAAAAAAGAAATAACTCAATTAAAAAATGGGCAAAGGAGCTGAATAGGCATTTCTCAAAGGAAGATATACGAATGGCCAAGAGACACATGAAAAAATGCTCAACCTAACTCAGCATCTGGGAAATGCAAATCAAGACCACTTTTAGATACCATCTCACTCCACTTAGGATGGCTAACATGCAAAAGACAGAATGATAAGTGCTGGAGAGGTTATGGAGAAAAAGGAACTCTCATACACTGTTGGTGGGGCTGCAAAATGGTGCAGCCTTTATGGAAAATGGTATGGAGGTTCCTCAAACAATTATATAGATCTACCATATGACTCAGTGATTTCACTGTTGGGAATATACACAGAGAAGTGGAAATCATCATGCTGAAGGGTTACCTGTACTCCAATGTATATTGCAGCTCTATTTACAATAACCAAGAGTTGGAACCAGCCCAAATGTCCATCATCTCATGAGTGGATAAGGAAACTGTGGTATAACTACACAATGGAATACTACTCTGCTATAAAAAAGAATGGATGGACTTAGAGAAAATTTTATATTATATTATATTATATTAAATTATATTAAGTGAAACAAGTCAGGCACAGAAATAGAAATACCACATGTTCTCACTTTTTTGTGGGAGGTAAAAATTAATGAATAAATAAACAAACAAATAAAGGGTGGGGGGTGGGAGATGACAGATAACCACAGAAATTCCTTGAACTATTTAAGTCAAGTGAACAGATATATTGGGGGTGTGGGGGGGTCAGGGCTGGAGAGGAATGGGTAAAGGGGCATGAAAATCAACTACAATGTACATTGAGAAGTATTTTAATAAAAGAAAATACTTTCAATTGAATAAAAATATAAACATAACACATCAAAACTGTGAGATGCAGCTAAAAAAGTACTTAGATGGAAATGCACAGCAAATAAGAAAGAACTCAAATCAATAATCAACTTTCACATTAGCAAAGTAGAAAAGTAAGAGCAAGGAACAGAAGAAAATAAGAAAGATTAGAGTGAAAATAAAAGCAATAGAAAACAGAAAATCAATAGAAAAAACCAACAAAACCTGAAACTGGTTCCTGGAAAACCTCAACAAAAGTAGCAAACTTTAGCTAGACAGATTAAGAAAACTAATAAAGATACAAATTTCTAAAATCATGAATGAAAGAGTGGACATTACTGCTGACTTTGCAAAAATGAAAAGATTATAAGGGCAATTGCATTATAAGATTATGATAGATTTTTTAAAAGATTATATGGACAAATTATATAATGTGTATGAAATGAGCAAATTCCTAGAAAGACACAAATAAATGAAACCGACCCAAGAAGAAGTAGAAAGTCTGAATAGACCTACATAAAAATAGATTAATAATCCAAAAATTCACACAAAAAGAATCTCAAAATCCAATACCTTCACTTGTATATTCTACCCAATATTTAAACAAATAATTTATACCAATCCTTTACAAAATTCTCCAAAAAATAGAAGAGGTTGGAATACTTTCCAACCCATTCTACACAACCAGTATTAAACTAATACTAAAACTAGGGAAAGACATCACAAGAAAAGAAAACTATAAGCCAACATCTCTTATGAATATAATCACAACATTTTCACAAAAATAGCAGCAAATTGGATCCAGCTACATATAAAAGGGCTTATACACCATGACCAAGATGATTTATCCTAGGAATGTAAGGTTTATTTAACATGTAAAAGCAATCAATGAAATATACCATATTCATCTAATAAAATACAAAAATCATACAATCATTTCAAATAATGCAGGAAAAAAGCATTTGGTAAAATTTACCACCCTTTCATTATAAAGGCATTTAAAAAAGCTAGGAATAAAAGGGAATTTACTGAACCTAATAAAGGCATCTACAGAAGACTCATAGGTAACATCACAGTTAAGGTGAAATTTAGCAGCTTCCCCCTAAACTCAAAAGAAAAAAATACAAAACAACAAGAACAACAACAACAAAAAAGACAATTGAGGCACCTGGATTTGAAAGGAGGAACTAGAACTCTCTCTGTTTTCAAATGATATGACCTTATATAAAAAAAAATCCACAAAAATCTATTAGAGCTAAAAACAAGTTCAATAAGGTTGTAGAATACAATATCGACATACAAAAATCAATTGTATTTCTATACATTAGCAAAGAACATTCCACAAAAATCTATTAGAGCTAAAAACAAGTTCAATAAGTTTGTAGAATACAATATCGACATACAAAAATCAATTGTATTTCTATACATTAGCAAAGAACATTCCAAACATGAAATCAAGAAAACAATACTATTTATGACAGTGCAATTTACAATAGTAAAATGAATACAATAATTAGGAATAAATATTTTAAAAAGATGGGCAAAGCTGGTATACTGAAATCTATGAAATGTCATTGAAGAAAATTAAAGAAGACCGAAATTAATGGAAAGGCAGCCAATATTTATGGATTAGAAGCTTTAGTATTGTTAAAATGGCACTGCTCCTCAAATAAATCTCTGGATTCAATGTAACCTCTATCAAAACTTTAATATAATGCACACACATACACACACACACAGCAAAAACTGACAAGGTGCTTCTAGTATTCACATGGAAATTCAAGGGAGACAAAGTTGTTGTCATAATAAATTTTAAAAAGAGGAACAAAGTTGGAGGACTCAGATGTACATATATCAACACTTCCTACATAGCTATAGTAATTAAGGTAGTCTAATACTGGCATGAGTAAACATGCATTTCATAGGTCAACGTAATAGAACAGAGAGTTCAGACATAAACTCATACATCTATAGTCAATTGATTTTCAACAAGATTGCAAGACAATTCAATGGGAAAAGAATAATCTTTTCAACAAATCATATGGGGCACTCTTTACCCACATTTAATCCCTATGTCATACCATTTTCAATGATTAACTCAAAATCAAATAGCTAAATAAAGGAGGAAATACTATAAAACCCAGAAATAAACATAAGCCTCTGACATTGAATTAGGCAATGGTTTCTTTCATATGATACCAAAAATGTAAGCAACCAAAAAACAAATAAACAAAATAAGTAAATTGTACTCATCAAAATTTTAAAAAAAATCTTTTATGTATCAAAGAATACCATCAAGGAAGTGAAAAGACAACCCACAAAATGGGATGAAATATTTGCAAGTCATATGCCTAATAAGGGTTTAGTGATAAACAAAATAAGTAAATTGTACTCATCAAAATTTAAAAAAAAATCTTTTATGTATCAAAGAATACCATCAAGGAAGTTAAAAGACAACCCACAAAATGGGATGAAATATTTGCAAGTCATATGCCTAATAAGGGTTTAGTATTCGAAATATATAAAGAGCTTTTATAGCTCAATGGTAAATGATTAACAATATCGATATACAAAAATCAATTGTATTTCTATTAAAAATGATCAAAGGATGTGAATAGATTTTTCTCCAAAGAAGAGAGACAAATAACTAATAAGCACAGGAAAAAAAAATACTGTTAGTCATTAGATAAATTTAAAACACACACACACACACACACACTAAGATACCACTTCATAACCAGTAGGATGGGTGTAATCAATAGATGGAAAATATGTGTTGGAAAGGATATAGAGAAATTGGAATGCTTGTGCAATGGTGGTAGAATATAAAATAGTTCAGCAGCACTGGAAACAGTTTGGCAGTTCTTAAAAAATGTAAACCTAGAGTTACTGTATGATCCAGCAATTCCATTATTAAGTATATACCCAAAAGAATGGAAAACCTATCTCCACACAATACTTGCATGCATTTGTTCATAAACAGCCTTATTTATAATAGCTCAAATGTGGAAACAACACAAATGTTTATCAACTGGTGAATGGATAAATAAAATGTGGCATATCCATACAACAGAATATTATTTGGCCATGAATAGGAATGAAGTACTAATATATGCTACAACAAGGCTGAACAATGAAAACACACTAAGTTAAAGAAGCAAGACACAAAAAGCCACATATTGCATGATTTCATTTACAGGCAAATCCAGAGACAGGAGTTTCTGTCAGAAAGGAATTTAGTGCTTGCCAGGAGCTGCGGGAAGGGGAAGACGGGTAGCATTGCTAACGGGCTGTGTCAATCTGTTTCTGACGCTTGTAACAGAGTAACTGAAACTGGGTTACTTATAAAGAAATGAAATTTATTTTTTATAGTTCAGAGGGTAGAAAGTCCATGGTCCAGGGGGCATATATGAAGAGGGCCTTCTTCTGGGTGGAATTTACCTATGGAGTCCCTGGTGACACAGGCAATTACATGTCAAGAATAGCTGAGCAAGAGAGCTGACCTTCTCACTTGCTCCCCTTATAAAGCCACCAGTCCACAACCATGATAACTCATTACTCCATGAATGGATTAGTCCACTCACTAGGGCAGTCCGCACAATCCAATCACCTCTCAAAGGCCCTACATTTCAAATATTATAATCAGATTTCCCACCCTCTTAACACTGTTCCAGTGTGGATCAAGTTTCCAACACATGAACTTTTGGGGTACACATTTGATCCATAGCATGGGTGTGGGTTTTCATTTTGGGGTGATGAAGATGTTTTGGAATTAGTGCACACCTTTGTGAATCTATCAAAATCTTCTGAATTGTACACTTCAAAAGGGTGAATTTTTTGATATGTGTATTTGTTTCCTAGGGCTTCTATAACCGATTAAAATAACTTCCTTGCTTAAAACAAGAGAAATTTATTTATTTTTTTACAGTTATGAAGGCCAGAAATTCAAAATCAAAGTGTTAGGGCCATCTAGGATGATTTATTATGAGATTCTTAACTAATTTAATCTGCAAATACTATATTTATAAATAAAGTTACATCCTGAGGTTCTGGGTGAACATGAATTTTGGGGAGACACTATTCAAAACACTACACGCTGACATCTGGCTTCCCCAAATTCATGACTTTCCCATATGCAAAACATACTCAACCTGCTCCAATATCCTGAGAAGTCTTAACCAATTCCAGCATTAATTCTAAGTCCTAAATCTGACATAAATATCAACTCACTAGGTCTCAGATCTCATTATCTAAATCATGTAAATCAGGTATGAGTGGTACTCCTGGTATGATCCATCCTGAGACAAAATGCCTCTCTGTCTGTGACCCTTGAAATAAGAAAACAAGATATCTGTTTCCAAAATACAGTGGTTGGACAGGCATCGGGTAAATATCCCTATTCCAAAAGGGAGACATTGAAAGTAGTGAAGGGTTATTGATCCCAAGCAAGTCTAAAACCCAGGAGGGCAAATTCTACTAGGTTTTAAGACCTGAAAATAATCCTCTGTGGCTTGATGTTTCTTCCTCTGAGATGCTGGTGATGGCAGCCCCACATTCTGAGCCCAAGGCTCTACATTTGGAATTATGTCTCCTTTTTTCCTTTTTCCTTTTTGTTTTTTTGAAGTTTAGCATGTGTTGCAGCTGAGTAGCTCTATAAGCCTCTTTCCTGCCTATGGAGTTTTTGAACTATGACTACCCTTTCTCATTTCATACTATTTCTGGCTCTGTCCAGGTACATGGTATTTTTTCTGGTCTAATGTTCTCAATACCTTGTTGTCCTCCTGTATATGTCAGGAGGATCCACACCATCAGACAAAATTGGTTCTCCAGAGATCCTTTCTGGATAGTCCCATCTCTATTCCTGGCTTTTGCTAAGATTTTAATTGGATTCATAAGTCACACACCTAATTATTTAAACAGAAAGCTGTACAGCCACATTCTTGGCATTCTCTCCAGAGTGTGCTTTCTCAACAGTGAATTTCCTAATTTTAGCATCCTTTGAAATATGGATAGACCAATCACCCCACAGGACTTATACTGATGGTTCCTCTTTGCGTAAAAGTTCCTTCCCCAATTTATCTCTTCCTTGTCACATTTTACTCTCACCAGAAGCACCTTTAATGTTTGTATTTCCACCATCATTATGCTCATGATGACACATATTTTCTCTAAGACAATAGAATCTCTCCCTACCATGATCCTAATTTCCATCTGAGCCCTCACCAGAATCATCTTCATTGTCTATATTTCTACCAACTCTCTTTTAAAGAAAATCTAGGCTTTTTCTATTAAGTACCTCAAACATTGTCCAGCCTCTCTCCATTTCCCAGTCCCAAAGCCACTTACACATTTATAGGATTTTTTTATAGAAGCAACCCACTTCCCGGTCCCTTTCCTAGGGTTGCCATAGCCTATTACTGCACCTTGGTGGCTTAAAACAACAGAAATTTATTTTCTCACAGTTAAGGAGATGAGAATTTCAAACTCGAAGTGTTGGCAGGGCCATACTTTCTCTGAAGTCTCTGTGGGAGAATCCTTCTTTGTCTTTTCCAGCTTCTGGTGGCTTCTGAGTTTCCTCAGCTTGTGGCTTCATAACTCCAACCTCTGCCTCCATGTTCACATACATCTTCCTTGTGTTACATCTCCTTCTCCTTTCTGTTGTAAAGATACCAATGATTGGATTTAAAACTCACTGTAAATCTTGAGATGTTTAAATCTGCAAACACTGTATTTCTAAATAAGGTTACATTCCAAGGTTTGAGTGGACATGAATTTTGAAGGGACACTATCTGTCCCACTTTAGTATGTGAATTATATCTTAATTTTAAAATCTGATATTAATAACTGCAAAATAATTTAAAAATCAAATGCTTAGTTTATGTGCAACCCTTGTATCCAAAACTTTTTTAGTTACCCAAATTAAGAAAGCAAGTTTTTACTACATTTTATACCTTAAATGCCTAAGACAAATATATAAACAAAAAAGTAACCATATTCAGGTAATAATTATCAGTTGAGTGTTTTAGCTAGAGAAGTGAGCAAAATAGACTAAATCCCAACAATTGTGGAGCTGATAATCTTAACAATGTCTCAAACTGATAAGCAATTTAACCATTTTTGAGAGATGAACACGTTTCCCTTTCAATATAATATTTTAAAAGAAAATATACAGTCTCTCTCCTGTGGCCAAATTGGCATATATGTATAAAATCATTATTTGAGCACTATGTGTCAGGCACTGTGTCAAGCATGTGTTCATTCATTGTCTTAGTCCATTTGGGCTGCTACAATAAAATACCTTAGACTGGTTAATTTATAAACAATAGAAATTTATCATTCACAGTTCTGGAGGGTGGGAGGTCCAAGATCAGATTTGGTGTCAGTGAGGAACCATTCCTCACAGATGGCACCTTCTGGGACTCTTTAGTTGGCTGAAGAGGCAAACGAGCTGTCTCAGGCCTCTTTTATAAGGGCACTAATCCCATTCATAAGTGCTCTGCCTTCATGACCTAATCCTCTCCTAAAGGCTCCACCTGTTCATACCATCAACATGGGGTTAGTTTCCAACATAAGAATTTTGGTGGCAACACAAATATTCAGACCATAGCATTCACTTAATTCTCACAACCTTAAAAAGTATATACTCGGATTATTTTAATTTTATGGATACAAAAAACCTGAGAATTTGAGAAGCTAAACAACTCTCTCTCATGGTCACACACCTATTATATGAGTTTCAAATTTATTTACCTCTCACATGGATTTAAACTTAATGCGTCTTTCTTGTTCATCTACCATGTGTAAGTCCCTATCTGATTGAAGAGTAATAAACTTTCCTAAAGGAAAACTGCTTTTTCTGGTGATACATATTCTTCTTTTAATATGACAAATTTCAGGAACTAATAGTATTATTGAATTGCTATTTGGTTATGCTCTTCACATTTCAATTTACTTTTTAATGCAATTTCATTTGATTCCCACAGCAGCCCTGAAACAACATTTAATAGGAATTATTATTTCCCATTTGACAAATGAAGAAAAGAAGGTTCACGTAGACGTTATTCAACTAGCCCATGGGCATACAGTTACCACGAAGCTCCCTAAATTGGCTCTAAGGCTAGTTGCATAATCCACAGTATTATGTCTATCTAAGTTTCTAATGTTTCATTAAGGCTGTGAATAATTTATACAAGTAAACTTTATTAATAATGATCACTCCACTTTGTTAGATAAGAAAATGGTATGAAGTTCTCTATTTTTATCTTACATAAATTGTTCGACTCTGGGCTGTCTGCACAAATTTCATTGTCCATCATTACAATGCTGCCCTAGATCTCAGGGGAGAGAAACGTTCTGTTCCTTCCATAACCCAAGGGTAAAAGGCACTAGAGGATACATTGCCAACAATTAGAACTAAAGACCTAAGGGATACTGATTGAACACACACTAAAAGGGGGTGACAGATTTAATGTGTTAGGAAAACTGAGACAAGAATTGAATTTATTCCATGCCATTCTGCTCAAGCTCTGAATCAAGTCACAGCTAAGATGTTAGTGCTGGCACTAAGGAAGAGGAGGCAGGTGAGCTGGCATGTAAAATTAGTGAAGAGAAAGTCTTGTAAGCATAAAATTTACAACTCTAAAAGGTTCAAAGGAGCTCCCTTGGGCAATTAATAAGGATTCCATAAAAAAATATGCATTGGCAGATAGGCAGCTCTGAACCCAGTCTTTCCTGAGAAGGATCAATAATTGTAGAACTTCAGCTTTTCAGGAAGTAGGGGCCCCTAGGGAAGAATGACTAAATAGAAAGCATGGATTATTGAGACATAATTTCAGAGCAGATGCAGTAGTTAAAAATGAATGGTTCAAAAGACTCCCAGAGAAAATGGCCTTTCACTAAAGAGAGATTTAGTACAGCTGAGGCTTTTAAAATGTTTACCTTGAGAGTAAGACTGGGAAAGTTACTACGACTTCAAGGAGTTTGGGGATGAGTCTTAAAGTTTCCTGATTGTAAGCTTCCTGGTTTTCACATTTCAGTGTGAAATGGGGCAGCTTTTCCATTATATTATAAAATATTCCTTTGGTTTTACTAATAAAAAATAATGTTTCCAACTTTCCTTTTCAGTCTATAAGTGCTTAATTGCTTGGAACTGAGCTGTGCCTCAGAGCTCTGCCCACTGGCGGTTAGGGTCTTATTTTCATCCAATCATTATAAAAAACCTGTTTAATTTTCCCTTATGCTCATAGAATTTCTCAGAAAATTTTAATTATCATAATGTACTCTCTTTAAAGTATTGACATTATCTCAAAATATATAAATTTGGCCTAAAATGATCCAACTCACAAATTTCTATAAGCTATATTCACAATAGTAATTTTAACTAAAAGACAGCTTTTAGGTTGGGTTCTTGAATTTGTCCAAAAATCTTGCCATACATTTTCCAAATATTTATATTAATGTATGGACTGGGATGGATCAACCACTACAGTTTTCTCAGCTAGGTGCTGAGAGCCTGGTGAGCAATTAAGATTATATTAAGTAAATACATGTATTAAGCAAGAACACATTTTGCCCATCAATTTTTGCAAATATCTGGCTTTCAGGAAGGGTTTGGATTTTGCTAATGTATTCAGGACACCCAACTACACCATCTGGAGAAAACATTGTCTTTCATTTTAAGGCACATCATTAAGAGATTTATTGTGCTTAAGGTCAAAATTTGGCACATGAAGTTGATATTTAAAAATTTCACAATAATCCTGATAGTCAGATGGCATTAGCCACATGTTGCTGGTAAGGAAACTGAAGCTCAAAGAGGGCAAGATAATTCCCCAGGTTCTGCAGCTAGAAGGTAGCTGAGTCTGCATCCGTCTCCACCTCTCCACTTCACGCTAATGTAAAGCCTTTTTAGCAGCACAGGCTATCTCTCCTTCAATTGCCATTTTATGTGATTTGGAGAAAATCTTGTTGCGTGAGCTTCAACATTTTGGATTTCAGGATAAATGCTTTTCCATATCAAAGCCAAATTCCCTCTGGTGTTATCAACTCTGTAGCCTTTTCACAAAACAATGAACTGCACATACTATCATAGGCCCTTTCTCTCACATTCTTATTCTAGTAGCAGAATGAATCCGTGTTCAGCCTCCTTGTAAACATAAGAAAACTCTGCCCTTTCATTTGGACAGTGCCTCAGAACAAGTGATTTTTTGTGACAGGGTTTATGATTTTGGTCTGGTGAATGAATAAAATTGAGGACTAGAGGATTTGGCTGTTCTTATATCTTAAACGTAAAAAGTTTCTAAAGCTAGCGTTCCTGCCTCACAAATGAGAGTAGAAGAGTGCTGTGATACCAAAGCTCAATGTGGCCAAGGCTTGAACTTTCTGTCTCCATCTGACTTTCTAACATTTAGCCGCTAGAATACAAAACGGTCTGCTGCAGCTCTGCCTCCCAGGTGTCGGAAAGAGCAAATGCTGAAGGACTTTCAACTCAGTGGGCTTCACACAAACTATACCCCAGAGAGAAAAATCTAAGCAGTGCTGCAGGCAGGTGCATGACGTGCTTCAAAAGTGGAGAACATTTGAGTCATGAGCAGGAGGCACTAAAATAGAGCATTGGGAAGAAAGGCGAGATCAGGCCATGATGGGAGCAATATTGCGTCTGAGTGACAATTAGCTCTGCTTCACTTGCCATCTCGTCCCCACGCTTTAAGTTTCAGGAAAGAGCAGAGTGGGCCAGGCAGAAGGTACTGATGGGAGCAATATTGCGTCTGAGTGACAATTAGCTCTGCTTCACCTGCCATCTCGTCCCCACGCTTTAAGTTTCAGGAAAGAGCAGAGTGGGCCAGGCAGAAGGTACAACATAAGCACACTGATCCCAAACACCCTGAAGAGGGAAGGAGACACTGCTCCTTCTAAGAAGGGAAGAAGGAGGTTTGCAAATCCCCAGGAAAGACATTTCCAGGACCTTGTAATTGGCTCAAAGGTGGTGTAGGAAATCCACATAGATTTTCTAATTTCCTTACAAAGCACTACAATAAGTTGATGCTGTTCTTCCTCCTCTTTCTCTTCTTCTTTTCCCTTCTTTCCCTTTTTATTTTATATATATATATATATCTCTGTGTGTGTAATATGTATGTGTGTGTGTGTGTGTGTATTTTTTTTTTTTTAACAGGCTGGGCAGAATTTGTAGCAGTGTTTTGAACACACTGTGCAGGTAAAACTTACTTTGTGTGTTACTCTCTAACAAACTGATTTGGTTTGTAGGAACTGATGAGATGGGGGCTGTTTTCAGGGTTTGGAGGAGAATTTTCTGGATTTACCAATAGCCTGGTGGTTTGTGTTTGTTCACCAGAGGGCCCTGGACTTCCTTTTTTAGGGCCAAGCTCTCTTATGTAAAAACTCTGTAATCAAAAACCTTTCATAATCTGCCCCTTTCATCATCTCACAATGAAGACGAAGATTTGAATCTAGGGATTTGAATAGCAGCCCATAAGGCACCTGTAGCAATAAAAACACAACTCCATCAAAGTCAACAAAAATTCAAGTGGACCAAGCAAGCACTTTGTTTAGCTCTTAGGGAGGAGCTGCAGATTCAAAATTGGATTTAACATGGTGATAGACCTCATATGATATTTATTTTAGATATGTTTCATTTAACTATTTAATTTGGTTATAATGGTGATATTAGTCTTAAAAATACGCCTCTTTTAAGGAAAATTTGATTTGGCAGAGTAAGCTGTGAGGCCAGTGTGAACATTGTGGATCCTTGTTAACACAGGTCTTCCCAAAGATCATGCATCAGATGTGTTAAAGTCGCTTGCCATATTGATTCTTTCAGTCCCTGTGGAGGCTAGGACAGGCCTATGGGCAGCCAGAACACATGGGCTTGTCACCTCAAACAGCCTCATCAAATTACCACAGTGTACTGTACAAATATTATCATTTTCTGTGTATACCATTGCTGTTAAGCACTATGCTGCCTTGTAAACGCTAGACTGGCCATTTGAAATCAACAGACAGGCAAAAGAATAAACAAGCAAAATAGTGAGAGGCCTTCTATTCCCAAGACAGACTCCTCAAGTGGCTAATTTTGTCATAGTGTCTTAAAACTATATCTACAGTATTGTTAAATGTTGTAATCAATAGTAGCAGCACTTTTATAACTTCGTTTTTTCCGACAAAATATTATCTGTTCAGGAATTATTCTTATTGATACATATAGATGGTTCATTCATTTTAATTGCTGAGACTTATACAGCCAAGTTATCTCTCTATTTTATTTCATTATTGATGGACAATTAGTCTCTTAAAATTTTCACTATAATTGGCAGTGCTGCTACAGATATCCATAGGCAAGTATACTGGAAATCCTTCAGGGAAATGGTTTACAGCTGGAGGAGGCGCTGTCTCCTAGAGGGTGTTTGGGGATATGTGTGCAGTTTGTTTATCATGACAGAGGGGGGATGCTACTGGCAATTGGTGCTCGGGGCCAGGAATGCTTAACACACTACAACAAATATCTGGCACAAGAAAGTATTAGCCATCCAAAACACCAAAACTTTCCTCGTGCATAAACAGTGCTCGGGGTTGTAGATTTAGAGGTGGGATTTCTGGACGGGGTGGATTTAGCAGGTTGCTGTACACCTTCCATTTCCAACTTCTCCTTGTTTGCCTGACCATCTCGCAAAACCTGAAAAAATCAGAAACTGCCTTCCATTTGCAGTTGCGGATATGTTTTAGATTTTCCAGTTGCTGTTCACATGGA
Source organism: Galeopterus variegatus (assembly GCF_000696425.1). Taxonomy (NCBI): domain Eukaryota; kingdom Metazoa; phylum Chordata; class Mammalia; order Dermoptera; family Cynocephalidae; genus Galeopterus; species Galeopterus variegatus. The sequence continues at coordinate 16,177 of NW_007728644.1, read as the reverse complement.
GGTTGGGAAGGGAAAAATGAGGTGAAGGCTGGGCTGCTCAGCTGACAAGTGGGCACAGAGGTCAATTACTCTTGCCAATATGGTGACTTTTTTTTTTTTGTCTGCTGTTCTCTGGGTGCAAGGAATCCAGAGTGCCCTGGTAGTAGGTATGACTTGTAGCTTAGTAGGATTCCCAGCTGTGTCTCCTGGTGAGAGTGTATTTGTTTGAGGATCAGGACCTTTAACACTGCAGAGCCTAGAGGAGGACACAAATCATAAAGTTCTCCAGTGAGCCAGTAGGAGTGATGATCAGTGGGGGCACCCATGCTTCCATCTGTTGGTTTCTGAACGATGTATACTTCCTTTTGGGGACAAAGCACCATAGACAGAGATCTTAGTTTTAATAAATGCACTGTGTTCTAAAGAATGGCACCTAGTCATGGGTCACTCCAGCACCTCCCTTGTCTCTGTCACTTTACACCAGTCCCCTGATCTGCTATGTGTGTAGAATGCCATGCTTATTATGGATTAAGTACTCTGTAGCCCTCCAGAGAGTGATGCTCGTTGTGGATGTGTGGATAGGAAAGGAAAACCCATGGCCAGAATAAGCATTTCTTATCCCTATGAAGATGAATAGCTGGTCCTTTCAGGATAGAAGGGACCACATGTAATTGATTTGCCACCAAGTCCTTAGGTAGTCACTTTGAGGAATAGTGCCATAATGGGTATTCAGTGTTGGCCTCTGTTACTGAGAAACTAGAAATTTGGAAGTATCAGTTGATCTGTCTTGGTATGTGGGAGTCCATGTTGTTGGGCCCATTTATAGCCTCTGATTTTGGCACCCTGGCTACTCCATTCTTTTGCCCATCATGCCAGTTGTGGGTGGCTGAAACAAAGGCTGGCTGAAGTTAGCAGGCTGAGTCAAATTGTCTACTTGGTTGTTCAATGTCTCTTCTGTGGTATATGCTCTCTGAATGGCATTAATGTGTAACAAAAAATCTCATTCTGTGCTCATTTCCGTATGACCATATACATGCCTCTGTCTGGAAGATGGCATCAGTCTCCCAGTTCTTTTTCTTCTTGGCCCTTGATATGACACCTTGGGCCACTCCTTCCACAAAAATAGATGACCAGATTAACTGCTCACATCTTAGACCATTTAGAAAATTATCAGTCTGGACTGTTTCTAAGGGCTACCTTTGAATGTGGGTCTGCAGTCCCTGCTCGTTTTTAGTTTGTACCCATGTACCAAGCACAGCTATCCAGAAACAAATTCATTTGCTTCCCTCTTCCTATAGCTGGTTGCACAGAAACCCCACTATGGCCATAGGTACAAGCTGATGGAGTGACACTGGTACAAGTCTACCAGTTGACTTAGGGAAGTATATGCTTATGGGTGCAACTTGTGCCCCCTAGTCCTACTCAGATTTGTTCCTGGATGTGCCATTTTTATTTTATGATAGGCAGCTGATACTGGGCCTATCTGACTTTGTGACTTGGTGGGCATTACAGAATCCATCTCATAATGGAGAATTCCAAAGGCTTTGCCACATTGTGTCCCATGTTCAAGTGTTCCATCTCTAACAGGGCCTCATAACATATCAAAAGATGTTTATTTTTAAAGGGTTTATAATTCTCTGAAGTGGTGAGCATGGCTAAGAATTTCAAGGTCCTGCATTGTGATTGTCCCACTAGAAATTAACAAGAGCTTCATACTCCATTCTCTCCCACCACTAATGTGTCCAACACTGCAGGATTAGCTGGATCATATGGCCTAAGAGACAACATTAATGGCACTGCGTTCTGAATGTGCTGCAGGACCCTTTCCTATCCCAGGAAATCTGATGGTCTTTCATGTTCTCTGGTCATTATTCTTAGGTGTGGATGTGTTGCCTGCAGACCCAAAAGGGCCTATCAGGCACTGGGTTTCCTTCTTTGTGGTAGAAGACGCAAGATGCAGCAATTTGTCTTTTACTCTGAAAGGGATAATGTGGGAATCTCCTGACCACTAAATCCCCCCAAATTTCACTGAAGTGGACCATCCCTGAATCTTTGTAGGGCTTATTCACTCTTTTGAAATGTGTATGCCTTGCAAAGACCTTCAGAGTACTAGCCACTTCTTCCTCATTTTCACTCAGCATGATGTCATCAGTGTACTGGAGCAGTGTGATAGTCTTTGAGATGTCCAGGTGGTCCAGATCTCTTAGGACTATGTTACGACAAAACGCAAGAGATGCAACATAGTCCTGAGGCATAACTGTAAATAAATATTGTTCTGGTCCACATGAATTCAAACTCTTTCTGATCATCTTTTCTAATTAGAATGGAAAAGAACACATTTGCCAAATCAATGGCTGCATACCATGTATATGAGGACTTATTAATCTGTTTTAACAATAATACCACATCCAGTGCTGCAGCTGCAACTGGGGCTACTACTTGCTTAAGTCTCTCATGGAATACAGTCATTCTCCAGGATCCATCCAGTTCTACAAGGGCAAGATTACTTAATTAATTAATCTGTTTTAACAATAATACCACATCCAGTGCTGCAGCTGCAACTGGGGCTACTACTTGCTTAAGTCTGTCATGGAATACAGTCATTCTCCAGGATCCATCCAGTTCTACAAGGGCAAGATTACTTAATTAAATGGGAGGAATCACCACACTTGTATCTTTTAGGTCCTTAAAGTTTAAACAAATCTTTGCCATCTCCTCCATAGTACAGTATTATTTTAAAAAAATATATTGTTGTAAAATTCACAAAACATGTTAATAATTTAAAAATAAACACTTTTGTGGCATTTAGTACATTCACAATGTGTAACCAAAACCTCTGTCTAGTTCCAAAACGTTTCTGTCATTTCAAAATAAGATACATTAAATTTTTCCCCATTTTGCTTTCTTCTTCAAGCCCTAGTAAGCAACAATATATGTCCTGTGTCTATGGATTTATCTTTAATGTATACTTTCTCTATACAGAATCATACAAAATGTGATCTTATGTTTTGGAGGTTCATTTATGTTGTAGCATGTGTCAGTACTTCACTAATTTTTATGGTTGAATAATATTCTATTTTATGTATATAATGCAATTTCTTTATTTATTCTTCTATTGATGGACATTTGAGCTGTTTCTACCTTTTGGCTATTATGAATAATGCTGCTATGAACATGCATATTGTATTTTTGTGTGTGCACCTATTTTCAATCTTTTGGGTATATACCTAGGAGTATAATCACAAAATTTTGCCTTTAACTTTTTGAGGAAGCATCAAAATCTTTTCTATAGCAGATAAACTATTTTGCATTCCCACTAGCAATGTATAAGAGTTCCAATTTCTCCACAGCTTCATCAGTATATTTTTTCCATTTTATTTTTTTTATTATAGCCACCCTAGTGCATGTGAAGTGGTACCTCATTGTAGTTTAGATTTATACTTTTTAAGGACTACAAGGCATCTTTTTATATACTTGCTGGACCTTTGAATATCTTCTCAGGAAAAATGTCAATTGAAATCCCTAGCCCATTTTTTAAATAGGGTTGTTTATTTGTTGTTAAGTTTTAAGAGTTCTTTATGTATTTTAGATGCTAGTCCCTCATTATGTTTATAATTTGCAAATATTTTCTCTCATTCTGTAAATTACCTTTTCACTTTCTAGATTATTATTATTTGTTTTTGGTGTAAAACATTTTTAATTTTGAAGAGGTCCAGTTTATCTATTTTTTTGTTTTTGTGGTTCATGCTTTTGGTATCATGCCCATGAATCAATCACCAAATGCAAGGTCATAAAGACGCACCTTTACATTATCTTCTAAGAGTTTCGTGGTTTAAGCTTTTATTTTTGAATTGCTGATGCATTTTATGTTAAATTTCGCATATAATGAGGTAGGATATCCAGTTGTCCCACCAACATTTGTTGAAGAAACTGTTTTTTCCTGATTGAATTGTTTTGACACCTTGTCAAAAATCAATTGGTGTATGTGTGGTGTGTTAGTTTTCTAGGGCTGCCATAACAAAATACCGTAAACTGGGTGGTTTATAATAACAGAAGTGTATTGCCTCACAGTTTTGGAGAATAGAAGTCTTAAATCAAAGAAAATGTTGGCAGGGCCATATGTCCTCTAAAACTTGTAGAAGAATACTACCTTGATTCCCCCTAGCTGCTGGTGGTTTGCTGGCAATTGTCGGCATTCCTTGGCTACAGCTGCATAACTCCAGTCTCTCTGCCTTCATTAGCACATGGCATTCTCCCTGTGTGTCTATGTTTTCACATAATCGTTTTATGAGGATCTCTAGTCTTATTGGATTAGGGGCCTACCCTACTCCAGTATGACTTCATCTTAACTAATTATATCTGCAGTAACCCCAATTTACAAATAAAGCCACATTCTGATGTATTGGGGGGTAGAACTTCAGCATATCTTTTTATGGGGGACACAATGTAACCCATAATATATAGGTTTATTTCAGGACTTTTAATTTTATTCGTCTATATGTCTATTCTTATTTTAAAATAGTACCATGGTGTTTTGGATTAGTGTGAGTCTTCCAACTTTGTTCTTTTTTGTTTTTTTTCCTAAGATTTTTTTTTTTAATCTATTAAAGGTTTTTTTGTTTATTCTCTCAGTTTCCTATGAATTTAATGCTTGGCTTCTCCATTTCTGCAAAACAGACTGTTGATAAAGATTGCATTGAATCTGTAGATCACTTTGGGTAATATCATCTTAACAATATTAAGTCTTTCAATCTATGAACACAGTATGTATTTACATTTATTTAGGTATTCTTTCATTTTTTTCCAGGCATAGATTGTAGTTTTCACCTTCTTACTTAAATTTATTCCTGGGCATTTTATTCTTTTGGGTGCTACAGTAAATGACATTATACTTATACTAAATAAATTATGTACTGTTTATTTGAAATTCAAATTTATCTGAGCATTCTATACTTTTACTCAGTCTGGGGGATTCATTGTGGAATTTACTTGTCATGGAGTTTTACAGTCTTTCATCCTAAGGATGGGGCTAACTTTTCAGTCAATGGGTTCCAGTTCTGAAAACCATCTCAGATTAGGAAAATGAGCAAGGAATAATGACTTTTTAAAAAAAATTGGGATGACCATTCTCAATCAATTATTTTTCATTCCTGTTTTATATTTTTTAGTATTTTGGTGTTTTTTGTTTTGTTTTGTTTTGTTTTGGTTTGGTTTTTTGGTGGCTGGCTGGTATGGGGATCTGAATCCATGACCTTGGTGTTAGGAGAGTTCACTCTAACCAACTGAGCTAATTGGCCAGCCTTTAAATTAGTATTATCTGTGTTAAGGAGTACCCTTATTGACTGTCCATCTATTTTGTCTACAGAGACACCATGCTCTATTAACCACATTCCTAGCTCCCTGTGGAAAAACTTCTACAGCTGTTTCTGTAATCCTGGCATTTTTATGGGAATTGCAACTTCCTAAACTCTAGGGGCTAAGGGGTAGCATCTATTATTTCAGGGTTCCATAATTATCATGGATGTTAATGAGCCCAGCTCTGTGATTACTTCTGTCATCATCTTTGGGTCTGAGAGAGTCATACCTTAACTTCTTAGTGATTCTGGTGCCCCCCAGTAGCATCCTTCTGGCCTTGGTGAATGGTATGTCTTCTGACCCTCCTGTGGAGCATGACTTTCTGATGTGTCTTTCAGCCTTATATAGTATATCTGTTTTATCACTGGTACTTCCCTTAGCCCTTTTATTCCTTTCTCTAATATCGTGAATATCTACTAGGGCAACATAAGCCTTTCTACCTCTAGGCTCATTGCTGTATGCTTATTGTCTGACCTCCACTTTTAGATAAAAAATCTCCTTGAGAAGAACCAGATCAATGCTATTTTGGGGTTATCTTCAACACTCAACAGAGTGATTTTCACATAACAGGGCTTCTCTACGTTTCTCCAAACTTAGTTAAAACTATGCTTAGTTCTATCATAATATGATGTGCATTGATTCTAGAGATCATTACCACATTTGAATGTATGTTAGATCACCTCTTTACTCTTTAATTTTAGAAGTGATATGAGACTTTGACCCATCCAGATATATTTCTAGCTATAAGAGTTCTTCAAAGGAATAACTGCAAACTTCTAAGGTGTCTGACTTATTAGAATTTTAAAATGTCAGTGCTAGAGAGAGATCTAAAGTCTCATTTCTCAACCTCTACCAATGCAGGATTCCCTTTGAATTGGTTCCTCATAAATGACCATCGTACTGGAATTTTCTCTGTGACAAGAATAGCACTTCAAAAGAGTCACATTGCATAGTTCGGCAGCAGTAATTGTTACAAAGCTGTTCTTTAAAATGTGATATACTCTAACTTACTGCAACTTTACTCCATAGAGCCTAGTTTTATTCTCTAAAGCTACACAATAAGAGGATAGTGTCTTTATGGTAGTGTCTCAGATGTGAAAAAACGGTCACAATGTCTATCCTGCATATTTAAGCTAAGTGTTTACCTTGTCAATAGCTCTTCTTCATGTCTAATTTGGATTTTAGATATTTCACCTTCCACATCACACTTCTGTAAAAAAACTTCAGTTTCTCAGTATTCTTAAAATGTAGAAGTCCAAATAAAACAAAATGCTCAGCTATGACCAAAGCAAAGAGAAATAATTATTTCTATAGCTTCACTTTATTAACAGAGCCCCAGTTGCTAATTTCTTTATTAGCAAGCATCCTTCAAATCAGGACCTGTCAATGAAATGTCATTTATCTTCAGTTTCTCAGTATTCTTAAAATAAACAAAATGCTCAGCTATGACCAAAGCAAAGAGAAATAATTATTTCTATAGCTTCACTTTATTAACAGAACCCCTGGTGCTAATTTCTTTATTAGCAAGCATCCTTCAAATCAGGACCTGTCAATGAAATGTCATTTATTTCTGCAGAAGGGATGATACCAGCCCCTAAGCAGAGCCCAAGGCTCTGCATGTAAATTAATGTGACATTCCCGTATTCTGAAGTGCATTATTGGGAGTTCCATGTCCTTGAGGGGAGGCTTATAATATCTTACAACAGAAATGTATTATCTTAACATCTGTCTGCATGAAGCATATTGTATCTTGTTTTCAAATGGACCATATTCTTGTGTCAAGTTTTAATTTGTTCTTTTAAAATATTATATTGGCTTATTCCCACTCTGCATTTAAGTAGTCACTACTAGTGTCCTCATATTTTTCCCCATCCAGACTTTCTCTGTAGTCCATAGAGTGTGTGTGTGTATGCACATATGTGTGTGGGATGTGTGTGTGTCAGGGGGGGGGAGAATGTGTTAATGTGTACAGAAGAATATAATTTCTAAATGTAGTTACAGACTGCTATAAAATGAGATGACATGGAGTTTTATCCAAATATGCATCAAAAGTCCAATTTTTTTGGTTATTATCTAGTTGCATTTTTAAAAAATATACTAAAATGATTGTATTTTTATGCTTATTTTGGATGAGGCTTGAGGACTAACAGTTGTGATGTCTGTAAAAACCATAACTGATGGTGGTGTTAGGAAAATGTGAACTCACTTAGTAAAGGAAAAGTCAGCAGTGTAATGAGCTGTTGGGCAGCTTTGGTGGGTTAATTTCCCAGGATTTCCCATATGTAGAAACTATTGCTTTTGGTTGTCTGTCCTTATCTACAGAAGAACTTGAAGGGACTTACTCCACTCTTTTGTGAGAATATTCAAAGTGACTCAGCATTTGACTAATGTACATCATCATCAATGTAATATAATAAAGAATAGACAGAAAATCAGCTTAGAACAGTGTAAAGCTTATTTTCTGTACAAGTGTGATAAGGAGCAGAGGGAGTCCTTCCTGTGTGATAGATCAAGGTGATAATGTGCCCCATTAGGACAATTTATTTCATATTTCTTAAAATAGATATGACTGAGAAAATGACAGATGGAGGTCAGGAAAAAATTCAAGAAATTCTTCACCTTATATTCATAAATCAATGACTTGGTCTCAGAGAGTTGGCTAAAAATATATTTCTCTTTCAGATGAAGGAGATTAGGTTGTGAAAAGAAGAATGTGTTGACTGAAATAACTGAGAACATCATCCCTGTCACTAAAATACAGCATTACAGGGAACACAGTAAAAGTGATTTTTTTCCTCTTTAATGTATACTTTTCCAGTAACACAAAGACTTCATTCTCTCTTTCTCTCTCTCTCACATACATATACAGACATACGAGTTTTGATTTTATGATTGAAACAATGTGAGTTTATCATTGGGGAAATAATTGGGTTCAGTGGAATGTTTGGCTCCTGGGATAGTTATTTTCACTGGGAGGGGGGATAGTTAAGGAAGAAATAATTTAAATAAAAATGTACCAAGTATTTCCATTTGGGAAGAATTATAAAAATATCCAAAGGGATTAAACTGAAACAATACTAATGGCTGAAAAAGTGTACTTTAGATGCTTTTCATTGTAAGAAGTTAATACCAGCACGAACTCCCCAAATATATCTGTTTATAAAATGACAATCTTTGGTTAAGAATGTAATCTTTGAAGTTCAATGTGAAATACTGATTTTTTAAAAAATAATTTCTTTGAACTATAACTGTAACCTTTTAAACTTATAATCATGTACAACCTAAATTATAATGAAGGTATTTAACATGTCAGGAAACAAGGAGGAGTTCAAATGGCAAGATAACATTGTAAATTTCTAGTGAGATTTGCACTCTTGCTTTTTTTTTTTATTGAATTCCATAAGTGTCACAGAAAAAATTTTTTTTAAAGAACTACATTCTACAGCTTATCACTTATGTTGGAGAAAACTCATTTAATGC
>NW_007728644.1:6350-6811 GCF_000696425.1 Galeopterus variegatus | reverse complement strand
TGAGGCTTATGAGTATGTGGGATGTCCTCCTCATCATTTTTGGTTCACTTGGATAGATTAATTCCAATTTAATACCCAATTGTTAAACAGCCATTAATTCTGTAAACTGAAAATATTTACATACATATATTGTTTTGGTTCTTGACCCAACATTGATTTAAATATTGGGCAATGCACTTGTTTATTAGCTACTGGATATTGATCAAAGATCCAAGGAAGGTTAGTTCTGTGTGCTAGAATTAAAAAGAAAGGTAAAGTTGAGTTGTGAAAAGTCCACTGGATGAGTTCTAACTACATGGAACTTCAGAGAGGGGCAGACCAGCTTCAGGCACAGTAGCAAAGGCTGTCCTTTGGAAGACAGATGGATTCGGAAAATAACTGATGCCTTTGATGTGTACCTATAGTATGTAAGTATCCAAGACTTTTTTAGTAATTAAGAAAATATACTTGAATCTGAACAG
>NW_007728644.1:3769-4659 GCF_000696425.1 Galeopterus variegatus | reverse complement strand
TTTTCCATATATTCAGATATTATCTATACATACATATATAAATTTAGGTGGGAAGATCACCTTATCCTAAAAAATAAAATTTTCCTTCTCAAAGTAAGCCAAGTTACAGTACTTTGTTAAGCAAAAACATTAAACTATTCTCATCTTATGCCATATGGCATACTTGTACTTTTTTGTGAATTGCAGGAAAAGCAATTCAAAACCAGACATTAAATAGACCCATAAGAAATTATTGACAAATTAAGGAGCTTCTGAAGACAGGTTTGAACACATACGTTCCAAAAGGATTTTCCTAGGTTGATATCCACAAGCCTTTTCCATTGAGAGAAATATTTTATAATATTATTGTATAATAATTTGGCAAGCTGTTTCTATGTACATCTGCTAGAATATTCTTAAAGCATGCCATATTACAATAGTCTGGTGATTCATGCTTATCCTCTTTTCTTTAATACTTTTACATGTTTTATTAATGGGGAAGAACTCCTCATAATGAAGAAAGTATCTGAATCCTGAAAACACCCAGATGGTTTTTCCTTATACATCTCAGGATTCCGTAGATTTTGCGGATGGCTGGTGGAGCTAATTTGCTTTACTTGTGGAACAGGGCTCATGTTCAGGGGGCCACTCAGATGTTGTTCCATCAGCACTGTGAAAGTAAGATAATGATGTCACAGAAAAACTGGTTTCATTTTTTGATAGTTCTACTCTTGGGAAATATGCCCTTATATTTAACCAAACCAGGCCCCCACCCCCAGCACTTCTACACTGGAGGACTTTGTAATTCTCACCATTTTCCATGAGGCAGCCATTTGTGGTCAAACTTGCTTACAAATCATTGAGCCTCTTTAAACATGGTCCTCTGAACTAACACAATACTCTAAATATGG
>NW_007728644.1:0-238 GCF_000696425.1 Galeopterus variegatus | reverse complement strand
ATAGACACTTTATTTAGACAAATAAAAGAATGTCCTTACTGAAAAATAAGTAGTGATCTTTGCAGTAATATAGATATTGCACATAGGTCTATTTGAGAATCCCTGGGACATTAAGACTTTTGGCCTTTATCTGTACTTTCTTTTCCTTCTTTAACTAACACCCCCTTTCTTCCTTATTCTCCTCCTTCTATTTTGTAATGACTAAAGGCGTACAAAGGGAAAATGAAAGGACAGTGGG
>NW_007728643.1:286720-290160 GCF_000696425.1 Galeopterus variegatus | reverse complement strand
AACTGGTAACATTTTGGTTTATATTTTTTCGGGGTGTGTGTATGTGTGTATGTGTGTGTGTGCATGTGTGTGTGTTTACATACATATAACCATACTTGTCATCATGAATATACAATTTCAAATCGCTTTTTATTTTTCATTTGCTGTGGATACTGTAGGCAATTTTCATAAACATTATTTTCAAAAATTGGATAACGTTACATTGAATACCAAAATTTGCTTAGCTGTTTTGCTATTTGATCATGAGCCTAGTGTGTCAGATCACTGACCCTGGAGTGGGAATTATATCTCCCTCACTTATTAGCTTTATGACCATGGACAGGTTAATTACTCTCTCTGAGCCTCAGTTTCCTAAACTGTAAAACGGGCACAATAATGATCTTTTTTATAGAATCGATAGTAAAAACTAGAGAGTTTGATATAATGTTTATAAGTACCTTAACACAGTGGCTAACATGTGACCTGAACAGTAAGTGTTTAACAAGTGCCTATCATTATTATTATTATCACTGCTGCATCCAGTTTTCTATCATAAACAGTGATTCAATGCATGTCTTGTCTGCTTTTCTAAGACTAAGGATTATTTCTTTAGAACAGATTCCCAGAGTGCAATGACTGGGTTAGGACAGGGGCATTTATGACATTTGTGACTCCAGATTCACATTTGGAAGGTGACCATTGAGTCATTGATCCCAGGTGGAATATGAGCTCTGTGGCTAGTATTAAGGCAGAATAATCCCATGCATGTTTTTAATGCCATACAGGGCCTTGTGCCTACAAGAAGTACCTATAGCATCAGTAGATGCCATGACCTTGACTCTGAACTACTACGAGCAGTGCAGAATAATGGACATGGACTCTTTTACTTGTCTGTCTCTTTAGGCCAAGGGCAAAATAGACAAATTTTGCTTCCAAACATGTTGTGTTTTGTTGTCACAGAGTGAAACACTGAATCTGAATGTCTGCTTTGGGCTGGCGCTCTCCCCTTGTCCATGAGCTCTGCCTCTCCTATATTTTTTTCTATGATGTGGCTTCATACACTGGGGTTTTCCACTAGGCCTTTGTGACCCCTGGACTATGCATGAGCTCTTTAGGGAGGGACTGTTTTGCTGCCTGTGGTATCCCAGTGTTCATCCTGGAAACTGGCACATTGGAGAGGTTCTAAATATGGGCTGGTCCAAGAATCTGGGAGAAAGTGACCAAGCTATATGTGTACACAGTTCTTCTGACTCACTCAACAAACCTTGGCCAGTCATTTATTCTCTCCAAGTCTCAGTTTCATCATCTGTAAGATGAAGGAATTTAGCCAGATACCCTCAGATATCTCGTCTGGTTGTAGAAGTTGCTATGTCTGTTGCATAATTATAATCATGAATTCCTACTTTGTGTCTGAAGATAAGAAACATGATCCCTCCTTCAAGGCATTTCCTACCAAGTCTGGAAATACATTACTGTCAATTATTTTATGAAAGTAAATGCCAAAAAATGACACCGGGCTATATATGATTAAATCCCCAAAGAAGAGAGAGGGTGATGGTAGGAGTGACTCATTAACCCACTGAATATTTATGGAGCATAGGCCATCTATGAGCCAGGTCTGTCCTAGGCACAGGGTCAGGGAAAAGATTCACAGGGATATAACAAGGACTTAATACCAGCAGTACAATCTTGGGAAAACTAACCCCCTTGAGTCTCACTTTCCATATATGTGGTAAAGCACTAATGGAGAGGATTTGGCAATTTAGTGTTTTAATAATACGGAGTAAATTGATGGTGAGACAAGTGGTAGTTGCCATTATTACTCAGAAATTTCATTTTCCTGCTGACTTTCTATGCTTAACATCAAGAGGTGCAGGGCAGGGCCTGCAATACTATTATCTTTTGGTCTGGATCATTGAACACCCTTCTAATCGGGTTTCCATGGGTTTAGCCTTGGTTCTCCCAACTCATATAGAAGTCAGAATGCGCTCCCTAAAATCTCATCCAAACATGTCGCTTTCTTGCTAAAATCCCATAGGGCACGTAATTGGAAAAATGGAAGAGGGGCCGGGGGCTTCAGTTTGGTCTGTAATGTTTTATATTTTCTGCTAGATAATGTGCTCATGGGTATACTTTTTGTCTGCCTGAATCATTTCTTAATTAAAAAGCACACAAGGAGGGAGTACTGAAGATACCATATTTACTGGCTGTCTCCTGACATCCTGCAAACTGTGTGGAGGGAGACAGCATACTCCAGGGTGGCAAGAACAGGAGGGCTCAGAATCAGTTCTCTGGGTCATTTGAGACTTCAAGAAGGTACTGTGTTCCAGAAAGAAATCAAGCTTGTGTTCATGAATTGGGCTCTTTATTTTCTATACAGCATTTGACAGTTTTCTCAGAGAGAAAGAAAACAAGTGGGAAAAGTGGGAAAACTCCTCCAATGCATGGAGTTACAGCAAGGGAGAAAACCGTTCTCCTTGCACGGCTTCTGATTTAAATGCAGAGGAAGGTCCTAATTGTCTCCCAGGCCACAGGCCCCATTCTAATTTATGGAGGGAAGGGCCTAGGAGGTAAATCTCTATGTCATTTTCTAAGCCACCTAAAATGAGCCCATTAAACTACCGCCCATGAATGGAGGTGTTTTTCCCAGTGTTAGGCGCCCCACCCTCACCCCACACCCAGCATCACCCAGGGTATCACCACTCTGAGCTCCTGAGGGCATGTCTGACAATGGAGCATTCAGGAAGGCCTTCCTGGATGGGGTAGGAAGCCTGTTTTATGCCCTGTTAATTACTGCAACAATTTATAAAATTCATGACAAACATAAAGCCCTTACAGAGATTGTATTTCAAATGGTATTTACCTGTAACAGAATCCCCTTTGTTTGTAATTCCTGGATTTATGAGCTGTTGCACAACAAAATGGAACCACCCCTTGTCCCCATGGAGGGCACTGGCTGGGGGACTTCAAATATGCCATGGAGACAGAAGCCCACTCAGGCTTGCATGGAGAAACTGCATTCAGACCCACCGCTGGTCCATAGCGCTTCTCACTTTCACAGCCTGTGAACTTGGGGTTTGTGATGGGGAGTGGAGGTTGGACTGGGGCAGGTAGGTTTTCTCCTGGAGAATCTTGGTGTCTCAGAGCTGGAAGGGACCTCAGGCATGAGTTATTTTGACTTTGTATCCACATAGGAACAAATCTTCCTTATAGCTTCTCTCTCTCTGTTTGCATATTCCAGTGACAGGGAGCTCATGACAGACAGAGCAGCCCAGATGACTGCCATGGTCTTGTGGTCTGTAGCCTTATCCCTCTCTTTTCCTCCCCAATCTTCCCCTTGTCCACAACAGTGATTTTTCTAAAACTCAGAGCTGATCTTGTTGCACTCCTTAAAATCACCCAATGGCTTCCCTTTGCTTCAGGATGAATCCCACCTTCTTAACAAGGCCTGCAAGTTCTTT
>NW_007728643.1:275210-283742 GCF_000696425.1 Galeopterus variegatus | reverse complement strand
TAACATTTGAATTGGTAGACTGAAAAAGTAGATTTCCCTCCCTAATGCAGGTGGTCTCATCCAATAAGCTGAGGCCTGAATAGAGCAAAAGGACTAACCCTCCCTCCAGTAAAACGGAACTCCATTCTAGCAGGGGACATAGGCAATTACAATGCAATCAACTTTTTATTATTTTATTTTTTACTTTATTATTTTTCTTGAAGTATAACTTAATGCAGTTACTATGCCTGGATCACAGTGAGTAAATAAATGAGTAAATTTTTGAATGAATAAATGAGTATCTTCCTGATCTATGACTGATTTTATCAGTGGACTTGGTTACATTTCCCCACTTCATGTACTTCATTTTGCACAGAAGGAAACCAAGGAAAATAGCAAACCTTAATTCACAGGCATGTTGTGCACATCAAATGAGATAACTGACAGAAACACACTTTGTAAACTGTAAATTGCTGTGCAAGAGTTAGTGCACAGATTCTGAAGTTGGACTGATGGAAGTAAAAAATAAGCTCCACCAGGCATCCCCTGTGTGACCTTGGGTGCTCACTTAATACCTCTGTGCCTCAGTTTTTTACTAGTAAAATAAAGACAGAAAGAGTCCTTACCTTGTCGGGTGATTGTGATAACTGAGAGAGTCTGAGGCACCTAGAGTAGGGGCTGACACTCAGTCAGTACTCAGTAAATGCTGACTAGTATTGTCACGTAAAGCATTTTCTCTGGAGTAGCATCTTTTCTCAAAGCATTTCTTTTCTCCTCCTTTCAGCACTCCTTTTCTTCCCCTTATTTCTTCTCTGGAGCTCACTAGGATCCAGGGATCTAGTTATTTACAGCATTAAGGAAATGAGTTTCCCTAAATCACAATTGGCCTCCCACAAAGGAGATGACCCCCGCTAGGCAGCCCCACACCCCTGGATTCACGATGACTGGGCATCATTTTTTCTACCAGAAGAAAAGAGATATTAATTGGCTGTTTGTGAAATATCTGGGCTTCTCCCACCAGGGACACCTGGGAAGGACGGGCTTCAAAGGCTGAGGGGGCAGAATGGGGTCACCTGTGGAAACATTCTCTAGTGCTGTTGAGGCCTTGAGGGCAGAACTTGATCCCAGACTGGGTTTTTCCAGCTCTATTATTTTGGCAGCTCTGTGTTCTTGGGCAAGTGACATTACTTCTTTGTTCCTTTGGGTTTTAGCTGTAAAAGGGTGATAATAATATTTACAATAGAGGTTTGCTATAAATAGGAGCTTGATAAATAATAGTCCCTGGGGTGGTTAATTTTATGTGTCAACTTGACTGGGCCATGGGGTGCCCAGATATTTGGTCAGCCATTATTCTGGGTATATCTGTGAGGGTATTTTGGATGAGGTTAACTTTTGAATTGGTAGGCTGAGAAAGTAGATTGTCCTCCCTAATGTGGGTGGGCCTCATCCAATCAATTGAAGGCCTGAATAGAATAAAAAGGCTGACCCTTCAATGATTAAAAGGAAACCCACCCTGCCTAACTACCTTAATATGCAACATTGGTTCTTTCCTGCCTTTGGACTCAAACTGAAACATCAGCTCTTCCTGGGTCTTGAGGCTGCTAGCATTTGTACTGAAACTACACCATAGGCTGTCCTGGGTCTTCAGCTTGTTGAGTGCAGATCTTGGGACTTAGTCTCCATAATCATTTAATCCAATTCGTTATACTGATATGTCTCTGTCTCTCTACATATATGTGTATATATACATATTCTGTTGATTTTGTTTCCCTGAAGGACCCTGACTAATATAGTCTCTTTCCCATCTGTGTTGCCACTTTTTCAGGAAAATCTTCATAATTTTTTTAATGCATCTTTCAGCTCATATTCTCGACACCCCAATAAGGCAGTGGCTATTTACGGATGGCAAAAAGTCACCAGCAGTAGAATATGTTCCATTTGTCTAATTTTTATTATTTCAAGTGTTTTAATAATTATTACTTAATCATAAGGACACAACAACCCAGGGAGATAAATGTAGCAGAAACTGTTCCTTTCCCTTTTTTTTAAAAAAAAGCAGCATTAATGAGGTATTATTGACATACAGCAATATATACTCATTTAAAGTGTACAACTTGATGAATTTTAAGATAGGTACACAACTGTAAAACCATAAACACAATCCATATAAAGAACATACCCTTCATGCTCTCAAGTTTCCTCATGCTTCATTGGAATCATTCCCAACCCCTACCTCTGCCCCATTCCCAGGTGACCACTATTGATCTGTTTCCTTTTCTATAGTAGCTGAGAAAACTGAAGACCAGAAAGAAAGTGACATGTCCTGCCTATGTCAGGGCTGATACCCGGTCTTCTGACAGTCTAGAGTTTGTTCTAAGAGACCACCTTCAATCATCCCCAGAAGAAAAGAAGAGGAAAACATTTACTGAGCACCTACCATGGATTAAACTCCAGACCCATGCTTTTATATGCAGCTTGTTTACGTACACAGCCTCGGTCCTTCCTTTGGCTTTAGGTGCCTCCTCTCTATCGATGTTCACCTCTATCTCCTCTTGTTTCTAACCTCACAGTTCCGAGTGTGTTCTTGACCTCTCCCTTTGAATGTTTAAGCATCTTAACCTGAACTTGCCCAAACCATAACCTTATTTGCAATTGCCCCCCAGCCGACCTCTATCTCCTCTTGTTTCTAACCTCACAGTTCCGAGTGTGTTCTTGACCTCTCCCTTTGCATGTTTAAGCATCTTAACCTGAACTTGCCCAAACCATAACCTTATTTGCAGTTGCCCCCCAGCCAAATTGCCCCCCAGCCGCCAATCTGTCTTCTCCCAGTCCTTTCATTCACCATCTACTCATGTGCTCAAGTCAATCCCAATTCTTCCCTTTCCCTCACTTATGACATCTGACCTGTCAGCAAGTCCCATAAACTGTGTCTTCAAAAGAATCCCAATTTGGCCTCTACTTTCCATGTCCACTGCCACCACCCTGGTCCAAGCCACCATCATCTCCCACTTCTTGGGGTCCTGCTTTCACTCTTATTCTACGCTTTGCAATTTTTTCTCTGCACATGAGCCAGTGATCTTAGAACACACAAGATCATGACGTTCCCCAATGTCACATTCCTTCTTAAAACTCTCCAGTAGCTTCCCAAAACAATTAGAATAATTCTCACATTCTTATTCAGCCTCCTAAAGTTCTGTGTGATCTGGCACCTCTGTGAACTGCTATTGTAACCACCCCTCTCCCCAGCCCTGGACACGCACACACAAGCTACTGCTACTCTGACCTTTTTTTTTTATTGCTTGAACATATGAAGCTTATCACTGCCTTTCAGTTTTTCTAGGTTTTATTCTCTGCCTAAAGAATGACATGCTTTGCTTATCTTTATATGACTAATTTGTATTCTTTCCTGAGATTTCAGCTGAGGAACAGAAACGGTGGCTATCACACTCTGCAATTTTCCTGCGGTTGGTTTGATTACCTGCACATCGCCTGTCTTCCCTCTTGAGGATGAGAGTAGGAACCTAAATTGTTTTATTTACTGACATATTTACTGATGTATTCCAAGCACCTAGAAAAATACCTGGCATAAACTGGATGCTCAATAACTATTTGTTGAATAATTGATCAAACAACAAGCATCTTAATCATTGTAGTTGCTAACCGTCTCTACAGTCCAATATTTCTCTAATGTTATATAAAAATTCAATAACTCTTCCTGATTCTTTCCCCTCTCAGTGTTTTACTTGGCCATGTGCTCTCCACAGTGATGAAACATTAAATGTTTTAACTTCTTCATTTTCCTACTCCCTGTGGAATCTGCCCCCACAACCTACTCCCTCTCTCGCACACACATACCTCCTGGGTTTTGCTGAGTAAATTCAGAACGTTCGTGCTATTAACCCATATTTTCTTACAATATGCCTCTTCTGTTTCAATAATCCTTACTTAACTCATATTACAATTCCCAGTCAGGCATTCATCATTCTTTTAGATTTAGCTATAAAATACTATAAGATTTATTGCTCACCATTCTTTCTTGTACTTGTCCTCTTCCTTATCTTGTGACTTTTGTTTTAATTTAATTTTTATTTGGTTAAAGTTCTTCCTTAAATAATTTCCTCAGCTGGGGGCATGAACACATACTCTTTGAATTCTTCAATGCTTGAAAAATCCTTTCAATAACAATAGCAACAGCAGCAGCAGCAACAACAAAATATATATAGCAGTATTTTATGCTGTTCTCAGGCAGAGGGGCTATGATAGAAAATAGTCAAGGATCTTGTCTTCATGGAGCTTACATATTTTCCCTCTGGCTTTTGTGCTAGTGAAATAGACTAGCTTATAGACTGCAGGAATCACCACCCTCAAAATTTCAAAGCCTTCAAAAAAGAATAAGTCTCCTTTTTTGCTCATGCAAAGTTTGCTGCTGGTCCCAAGGGACTCACCAAGGAAGTTGTCTTGAATGTGATAGCTCAGTATTGCACTCTGTGTTAATGCAAGCCTCCCAGATCACAACAGCAAGGAAAGAAAGTGCTGGAAAGTCTCATACCACCATTGAATGTTTCTGCCCAGAAGTGACACATTCATTTTCATTCACATTTCATTAGCCAAAGAATGTCACGTGATCATGCCAAACTGCAAAGGGACAGAGTAATGCCAATCCCTCTGCATACCTGGAAAGCAGAGAACTGGAGATATTTGTAATCATTCTTGTAAGGATACTGTAGGCACTCGAATGTAAGGATACCGTGGGCATTTAAGTGGAGGGGGAGGGGAAGAGCATTCCCTAGCAATATGGCGCCCTTCCAGGTTCTTCTCCGCAGTAAACAAAGCCCATTGGCGCCAACACCCAAGCCCACCCGTGCCAAACCTCAGCCAGTCACAAGTCAAGGCTCACCTCCTGCCCAGCCCCGTCCAATCAGCTACCGCCCGTCCACCCCCTATCTGAACCTGGAACGCAGCTCCCTATAAATGTACGCGCAGTCCTTGAATAAAGCGGAATTTCTCTGGCGAACTGTCAGCTCGGGTCTCGTCTGTTCCTTTCAATTCCTAGTGTCTACTGTAGCCTCAACTTAAAATTAATGTCTTGGCAGAATGTAGGATGCTTGAATTTCATTTTTTCTCTCAATGATCTAAAAATTACGATTCACTGTTTTGTTACAAGTGTTGCATATGGGAAAAGAAACTTTTAGTTTTATGTATGTATGTATGTATTTATACATGGATACATAATATACAAAGCTATACACACGCCAACACCCAAGCCCACCCGCGCCAAACCTCAGCCAGTCACAAGTCAAGGCTCACCTCCTGCCCAGCCCCGTCCAATCAGCTACTGCCCGTCCACCCCCTATCCAAACCCAGAACGCAGCTCCCTATAAATGTATGCGCAGTCCTTGAATAAAGCGGAACTTCTCTGGCAAACTGTCAGCTCGGGTCTCGTCTGTTCCTTTCATTGGTGCCGAAACCCAGGAAGGAGTTCACCCTGCGCCAGGGGACTTCTTCCTCGGACCTCCTCGGACTCCTCCGCGACCCCCCAGGACTGACGGTCTGCCTTCGTCCGTTTTCTCCGGCTCTGACTTCCTTCACCCACCACCAGCTCATCCGTTAGGTAAGCCCCCTTTTCCTTTTGTCAGGCTTGTAGATTATTTAGACCTTCACCCTAATCATATTCCCCTGGGCCCCGGAGGCTAAGCCCCCATTCCTCTCTCTTTCTCTCACTCCTTTTAACCTTCCTCCTACCAGGTCCAGGACCCCCGCCATCCAGTAAACCCTAGTGCGCTAGGTCGCTCCGGCTTCCAGCACAGTTGCCTCTGGGAAGCGAGGGTCTAGGTGATGACCTACACCCCCTTCCCGCCTGGGTTCATCCTTGAACCCACCTCCTGGGAATGGCATGACTCATTGGGGATGCCCTCTGAGTTCCGTCCTTCTCATTCAGCTGGAGGGCTCATTCTATCCTCCTTTTAAACCTTCTCTCTCTCTCTCTCTCTCTCTAATCCTCTTTGGAATGGGAGCTTCTGCCTCCTCCCTCTGGGGTGATTCACCCTTACAATGTCTCTTAAACAACCTTACCACCCTATGCCTCAAGCCTGACATCAAACCCAAATTCCTCACTAAATTTTGCACACAAGATTGGCCTTATTATCCCCTAGATAACCAAAATAAGTGGCCCCCTGCGGGCACACTCAATCCCAACATTCTCCGGGACCTTGTTAACTACTGCCAGCACCTGAGAAAGTGGAAAGAGATNTCAGCTCGGGTCTCGTCTGTTCCTTTCAATTCCTAGTGTCTACTGTAGCCTCAACTTAAAATTAATGTCTTGGCAGAATGTAGGATGCTTGAATTTCATTTTTTCTCTCAATGATCTAAAAATTACGATTCACTGTTTTGTTACAAGTGTTGCATATGGGAAAAGAAACTTTTAGTTTTATGTATGTATGTATGTATTTATACATGGATACATAATATACAAAGCTACACACACACACACACACACACACACACACTTATATACACACAGATACATACATATAAACTTTTAGTTTTATGTATGTATGTATGTATTTATACATGGATACATAATATACAAAGCTATACACACACACACACACACACACACACACACACACACTTATATACACACAGATACATACATATACACAGATGGTCCCTGACTTACAATGGCCCAACTTAATAATTTTTCAACTTTACGGTGGTGTGAAAGTGATTCATGTTCAGTAGAAACTTTACTTCGAGTACCCACATAGCCATTCTGTTTTTCACTTTTGGAACAGTATTCGATAAATCACATTAGATATTCAACACTTTTTTTATAAAATAGGCTTTGTGTTAGATAATTTTGCCCAACTATAGGCTAATGTAAGTGTTCCGAGCACGTTTAAGGTAGGCTAAGCTAAGCTATGATGTTTGGTAGGTTAGGTGTAGTTAATGCATTTTCAACTTCAGACATTTCAAACTTACAGTGGGTTTATAGGTATGAAACCCCTTCACTAGCTGAGGAGAATCTGTATATACACATACATACGTATACATGTTATACAGATCGATCTATTTATATCTATCTGTCTGTCTGTCTACTACTGTCTATCTACTTACCTACCTGCCTACCTTCCTATGTATGACAGCATTAGTTCAGGTCTTGTTCTATTTATTGGGATTGGCCTCCCACCTTCAGTGGCTTCTGATCCCTCTAATAATTTCTGCCCTTTAAATGCTTGGCTTGAAGCATATACATACCATGCATTAAGATCTTTGGGGCCAGGGGAGATTGATAGGCAGTGGAAGATGTGGAAAAGTTTCTTCTCCAGTAGGCTACTGATGACAAGTTCGTTAAGATGGGGTGAGGGAGGGAGGCTTCTTTGTTCCCATGTCCCAGTGGAAATGGTGTGTCCTCGGCCCCACCTTGCTGCTGTCCTTTGGCACAGCCACCTGTGAGAATAGCTGATCTCTCCTGGAGCTGCAGAGTTAGTTGGAGGTATGGTTTCCTCCCCGATCCCTGGGATTCACCAGCCTTTCTTTCCTGAACCTCATAATTAAGGTCTTCATTCCAGATTCTTCTAGAGAGGGCCTCTTTTCGGGTGGAGTTTTGGGTCCCTCTTTTTGTATCACAATCAATGAAATCCTTCCTCCCAAGTCTTCTTTTCTAGTACGTGAGGTGTTAGCTATATTTGGCTTCTTCTCTAGTTTATTTGAGTGATTGATTCATCCCAAGGAGTTGGAACAGCTAGAGAACTCTGAGCATATATTCAGGTCATTATTCTGTAGACTCTCTCAAGAATTTCCCTGCAAGTCTTGACAATTTTAAGGCTCCTCCCATCTTCTTGTCTTTCTTCTTTATTCATGTTGGCATGCCGGCTTGTTGCTACCAAGGATGTCTTACAAAAGAGGAAGTAATAGTGTGATTTTGTCACTGTCACAGTACTTTACTTCCCAGCAGGCCACATATCCCATCTGGTGTTGCTGTTCATCTGTAATAAGTCTAGAGAAGAGTTTAGGGCTAGCCCTAGATGAGTTGGCACCAAGTTTGTCATTGCTGGAATAGCCCTCAAACAAAGATGGACAGGTAGACATAGGCATAGTGGGGGAATATGTTTTTTCTGGGGGATGCGGAATAGGTTGAGACATATAAGAGCTGCTTATGATAGTGGTAATCTCATCACAAGAGGATTCATTTGAAATGCCTTTGTTGTTTAAGTTTCTTTCTTGATGGGTGGCAACACTGCTTTTCCAACCAAGAGGTACAAGAGGCAAGTGCTGTGTGCCAAGCCCTGTGCAAAGCACTTTAAATATGTTAACTCATTCACTCCTTACCCACCTTGTGTTGTTATCCTCATTTTACAAATGGACAACTGGGTCATGAAGAGAAGAGGTTGATTAGATGGCAGAATTGGTATTTGCATAGGTTCTGGATGATTCCAGTGTCCCCTGTATGCCACTGATCTGTGTTCCTCACCAGCCCATGCTGTGTTTCATTTTGAGATGACTTCTGAAAGATGAGAAAGATTTCAATGGCAAAGAACATAGGGAGGGCTG
>NW_007728643.1:270185-274777 GCF_000696425.1 Galeopterus variegatus | reverse complement strand
ATTAGATTGTAAACTACACTAGGGGGTTTTATAGGGAGAAATGAGATTGGAAAGACAGGTCAATGTCAGATGGTGAATGATCCTGTAACTTCCAAGCTGTGAGATCTTAGCAAGTTACTTTACCTCTCTGAGCCTCAACTTCCTGATCTGGGAAATGGGGATGAAATTCCCTTTATGATTATGTGCATATGTGTGTGTGTATGGGTGCATCCATGTGCTCACATGTGCATGATTGTGTATAAAGTACCTAGTAAGCACTTAATGAAAATTAATCCTCCTCCCTGTTTTTCAAAGCTGGCAGCTGCTGGCTGGGGGTGCGAGGAGGGGTTGGAGATGGGTTCAGTGAAGGACGGGGACTATTTTAGCAGCTCCTGAGGCCCCAGGTTCCTTCCAGTCCCAACTATCTCTTCGTCATTTGAGCAATCATACTCAGGCCCATTTGATGCTAATTACAGCAACCCAGGCCTCTCTGTGTGAAGGAAACAGTCCCGCATTTCTCTCATTAAAGTAAAATATGAACTATTTTTATGCCTGTGTATTTTGTTGCCGAGATTACGAGAATCATCCTTTCTGTTTATGTGGAGTGAAGAAACGTTACACCAGGAGGGCAGCTGGGGCCTCCGAGCCTGGGGAATAGAAAGCACATGTTGTCCTTGCTGTCCTTTCCCCTTCTGGCCCCAGCTTCCCACTCCTCCTGTCTCTTCTCCCTCTCATATGCATAATCCTCATTCCACATCAACACCAGGTAAGTGGATCATAAGAGAATAAGCTCACATTTATCGAGCTCTTTCTCAGGTGCTATATTAGTCTGTTTCTGTTGCTTATAACGAAATGCCTGCAATTGGGTAATTTATAAGAACACAAAATTTCCTGTGTACAGTTTCTGAGGCTAGGAAGCCCCAAATCCAGGGAACACATTTGGTGAGGGTCTTCCTTGGTGAAGGCTTCAGTGACACAGGGTATCATATTGCAAGAAGGCGGAAGCAGAGAGAGAGAGACTCTCACATGCTCTCCTTTGAAAACCCTCAGAGCACCCATGACCACCATTATTAAGCCATTCCCTAGTTCATAGTCCTCAGAATCTAATCACCTCTCCAAAGACCCACCTTTCAATTACAATAATAGGATTTTTCACCCTCAACAGTTACAGTGGGGATTAAGCTTTAATGACCTTGGGGCTCCATTCAATCCACTGTAGTTGCCAAGTCCTATAAACGAGTTTGTCCTTTAATTCTTCCCAGAAGCTTCAGTGGTAGTTTGTATTAATCCTTTTGTTGTTGTCATATATATTTAAGGTGTACAACATGATGTTCTGATATACGCATACATAGCGAAATGATTACCATAGTCAAGCAAATTAACATATCAATCACCTCACCCAGTTGCCTTTTTATTTTTTGTGGTGAGAGCAGCTAAACTCTACTCTCTTAGCCAATTTCCAGTATACAGTGCATTGTTATTAATTATAGTCCTCATGCTATACATTAGATCTCTAGACTTATTCATCCTAAAAAACTACAACTTTGTACCCTTTGACTTATTAATCCTTTCTCAGTCTCAGTTTCCTCAAACCAAGAACACCCAAAGTCCCTCCATGTGGGAAAAACACTAATTGTGCTAATCACAGATGCAGTTACAGACCTTTGTGCCCTGCCTTGTGGGGCACACAGAGCTTTCACTTGCATTGTTCTAGTGGATCCTCACCACAGGTAAGGCAACTGGGGTCGGAGGGGCTTATACAAAGCCAATTGAACTAGTAAGTGGGGGGCACTTGGAAAGATTTTAAGCAGAGAATCAACAATGTCAGATGCGTGATTTTATCACGCATTGCTCTTCTAACAGTCTGGAGAATGGGTAGGAAGGAAGACAGATGTTAAAAAAAAGTCATCTGAAACATGGAAAGAAGGCAAAGAGGACACTCACTGTTATACCAGGGCATGGTCTAACAGGTCCACCCAAGGGCTATTTAATTCTCTATGGCAAGGGTTGACAAACTTATACTGCAAAGAACCAGATTGCAAATATTTTAGTCTTTGTGGTCCATATGGTCTCTGTTGCAGTTGGTCAACAATACCATTATAACTTGGAAGCAGCCAAAGACACTATATAAATAAATGAGCATAAGTGGTATAAATAAAACTTTATTTATGAAAACACGAGGTGGCTGGCAACCCCTACTCTATGGGAATGTACTTTTGTTTGACATATTGTTTACTATTGATTAAAACCCAGGTCTGAAAATACATGTTGATTTGTGCATTTCTGTCTAATGGAGATGCAAATAATTTCTGTCTGGTAGAAAAAAGTAATTCCAAAAGCTATGATTATATTGTCCTGAAGGACATTTGCCAATTTCATACCTAAAAAGAAATCTTTATTCCAACCTTCTTTCTACAGTGCTTGTATAATATAAATACTCAGCTTTTTACATTCTCTTCAAACCAGCTTTACCATCTGACTGGTTCCCTCATTAATGAGTTAAACAAATCTTTAACACATTTTCACTTTGTATTTGTATGACAGTCATTTTTGTTTAAACTTTCCAAAAATTATACTGTACTTTAACAGAGGAGAGAGTCAGAGTAAGCTGTTGGAGTAGTCCGGAAAAGATATAGAGGTGATAGCGATGGGGAGACAAAGACATTTTAGAGGTTACAGGAGTATAATTGATGGGACTTGATGATTGATGATATGGAGAAGCAGAAAAGAAGATAGAGAATAAGTGGTTCCCAGGTCTAGCTTGATATGATGACCAATAAATGACGTTGCTATTCACGGAGCTACAGAATACAGTCACAGAATATTCCCTAAGTCTTGGAAAGTTTTATGGTGACTTTAGTAATATAACCAAGTTTCTCCCAGGGGTGAACTTCCCAATCAGTGCAGAAGTCCTAGGATCTGGCCACGCTGGAATATGTTACTGTTGATAGTAACTACTATTCCACATCTTTGTCTAAACTTTGTTCAACACTCTGCCTTTTTAAAAAAAAGTTATTCTTTTTTGTTTGTTTGTTTTGTTTTAGACAGATTGAAGTCTGGCTTGAGGAAGTAACCGCTTGAGCTAAAGCCGACCCGTTTTGTTTTGTTTTAGCTTCACCCCATCTAGGGATGTTATCTGAGCTTCTTTATCAACTCTATTTTGTTGAGAGAGTTTGATAACTTATCCATTATATAATTGCCGGGGCTCAGGGGTAGTGGGCCCCGAACCTCCCAGTAGCCCTTTTTATCCCCCCGCCATGGGATGAGCAAGAGAGGGAACCGGTAGGATTACTCCTGCCACCCTAGTGGCCAGGAGAGCCCAGGAGGAAGGTGAGTATGCCACCCGCCTATTCAGCCCCACAGAGAGACACTCAGACGTAGCAGTGGTTCCGTCAAGCAGTTCCGTTTATTTCCACACAAGCACCTGCTTTTCTAAGCATATGGCAAGGGGATTTCCTAACTTCAACCTATCATCTTAAAGGTCATGTGAACATGCATCTTGCTCTAATGCTTTGCTATTGCAATCACGCGGTGAGCAAGCGTGGAAATATCTTTTATCCAATAATTTTAAACTATGTCTTTCCTTGGCCACTTCCCAGTGGCTTCCGTCAGGGCCATCTCCGTCAGGTGCCATCTTTATCTCTCCTGTCCAGGCGAATGTTTTCAACAGATTACATACACATATGTGGGTGGGGTAGTTGCTAGTTCTCTGCTCCAGGAGGAGGTGTGTGGCCTCAATGCCCCAACACATAATATAGAAGGCCAGAACCTAGAATCTGGTCCTCCTGATTCTTGGTCTGTCTAGTGATATTTTGATGGAAATCTGAGAAAAATCTCAGTGACAACCTAGTAGACTGTAAACTTCTAGACATTAAGGACCATGTCTGGTTGTGTTCACTGTTATGCCCCTGGCATATAGTAGATGCTCATCAAATATTGGTTGAATGAAGGAATGAATGAACTCAATCATAAAAAAAAACATTATTTTGAGTATCAGAGAGTCTGGCTCTGCAAATGATTTCTTTAGAAAATCCCTTCCTTTCTCAAGATTTCATTTCCCCCCCCTACAAAATGAGGTGGATTGGACTGAACAATACTGAAGGTCCCTTCTAAGTCTAAACACCTATAAATTAGAAGAACAGTTCGGGATCCAACATGCCAAGTGGATTTTGGAGGATAATAATCTTGATTTTGAGTCTGTGGGAGAGGCAAGGGATTGTATTTTGGAGGTCAGACATTTAAGAGTCTGAGATTGAGTTAGCACTTCTAGGGCCAAAGCATACTGAGTCTTTTGGATCAGAGAATGAGTCTCTTCCTTTCCTCTTAAAATAGATCATGATTATTCCTAGAGCTGGCAAGAACCCTAAATTTGGAGGTGACCAGTTGTTGCTGCCACAGCAGTTCCTGGCATTTCCAGCAGCTCTTGAAAGCAGGGGAAGAGGTGTGTTGGGCAGGGAGGAGTTATTGGGAGGCCACTCTCAGTCCATCCCTGTTCTGGGTACTGGGCTCAGGCATGAGCATGCTGTTTGCAGGTATGCGATGGAGTAGGCAGAATCCTAAAGTCCCTATACCTAAGTTTTTGTCTTCACTCTGTCACATATAAGTTCTGTGAC
>NW_007728643.1:253661-269558 GCF_000696425.1 Galeopterus variegatus | reverse complement strand
TTCTGTGACCATGTTCAAGTCTCTTTGCTTTTTTGAACCTCGATTTCCTCTCTGTAGAATACAAGGTAAGGGCTCCAGAAGAAGACCTCAGCATCAGCCAGCATCCTGCGAGGGAAGAGATTCTAGCTCAGATGGTTTGAGAGAGCTTAGTGAAGACACTACTCATGGAGGTGTGGGTAGAGTTGAGGGAGCCAGGGATATCCAGCATGCAGAGGCTAACAAGAGTGGGAAGCCATTACTACCCAAGGCCTGAATGGTAAGGGAGAAGAATAATGTTCTGGGTGGCCACTAAGAGCCTGGGGAAGGGCCACTTCCAGGAGCTGTAGTCTGGGAGGGGCACAGCCCTTGCCAGAAATGTGTGCCGAAGCAGGGAGGGAGCCAGAAGAATACCCTGGCCTCTTTTTTTCCTGTCCTATGCTTTGCTGCAGGCCACTCTAAGTTGCACAGTGCAAGGGTCAACCTCGGCAGCACAGGCTGGGAAGGGAATCGTTGAGAATGGATCTGGGAGAGGGTGGGCAGATGGCGAAGAAACAGTGCAACCTCTAAGGCCCCCCGTCATCTGACCATTGTATAACCTGAGAAACTGTCACTTTCCCTTCCTGCAGCAATTCTTATNATAGTGTTCTGGGTGGCCACTAAGAGCCTGGGGAAGGGCCACTTCCAGGAGCTGTAGTCTGGGAGGGGCACAGCCCTTGCCAGAAATGTGTGCCGAAGCAGGGAGGGAGCCAGAAGAATACCCTGGCCTCTTTTTTTCCTGTCCTATGCTTTGCTGCAGGCCACTCTAAGTTGCACAGTGCAAGGGTCAACCTCGGCAGCACAAGCTGGGAAGGGAATCATTGAGAATGGATCTGGGAGAGGGTGGGCAGATGGCGAAGAAACAGTGCAACCTCTAAGGCCCCCTGTCATCTGACCATTGTATAACCTGAGAAACTGTCACTTTCCCTTCCTGCAGCAATTCTTATATTCCAGCCACACTGCATGACAGGGCATGTTTGGGGAGCTAAAAGATACTTAACATCTCTGCCTAGAATGCTGGAAAATCAAGGGGTAAATGATGAGCTCCTCCAGAGGCTAACTCAGGGTTATATGTCCCAATGTGTGTCTTATTGTCTGTTTTTTCTCTAGACTGTTAACTCAGTGAGGGCAGGCATCATGTCTGCAGTATCCACATCTCCTAGTGCATGGCCTGGCCCACGGCAGGCTCTCAATAACTATTCATTGAATGAATGAATAAATGAATGAGTGGTTATGTCTCTGTCCCTTTCCTGCCTCTGGCCCCAGACAGAATTAATTGCTCCCTTGTCTGTGCTGCCTCCACACCCTGTCTGTACATTCTCACTTCCCTTGTAATGCTGTATTGTAACTGCCATGACTGTGAGCTCTTCAGGCTGGGGAGCTCATTTCAGGCAACCCAATATCCCCAGTGCCATGGAGCCTAGCAGAGACTGGGTGCTCATTACATGTTTCTGGAATTGACTCTGCAAATGTTTATTGAGTGAGCCTGGGCCCTGCGGAGGAGCTGAGCCCCATCCATTTCTCTGGCTTATCTCCCCTAGGCATGTCCTCACTGGCTGGTTGGAAATTCCATTTCTTGCATCTTGATAGGTTAGTACTTGGCAAACTGACCTGAGCATTCAAATAAATAATTTCCTGGAGTTTTGATGTGCTTCTGGGTATTGCTGGCTGGTTTTTAGGGAATGCAGTAAGGAGGTTGAGTACAGCTTATGGGGAAAGGAGTTAAAGAGAGGAGAGCACTGGTTGCTGATATCCCTTTTCAAGTGGGGTGATATGACTGGCAAGTGCAAAGCCCTGGTTGTGTGCTGAGCCCTGTGCTCTGTGCTTGGCACTGGGGGCACAGAGGTGAAGAAAGATGTGCTAGGCTGCATGGGACTTTCATTTGAATGGGGGAAGATATTACTCTGTATTATAACTGTCTTTTTATTACTACTGGGAATTTACCAATTTATCCCATAGACATACCTGTACTATACCTGTATGTATCTTCATTATAACGGATACACACTTTGCATTTTCATTCCATGGGGAAAGAATAAGGAAGTTCTCTATATAGTGACGTGGAAGGATCTCCAAGATAGAGTATAAAGTGACCAGAGCAAGGAGAAAAGTAAGTATGTAGTATGCTCTTATTATGTTAGAAAAGGGGAAAGTGAAAATACATATTTTTGTTTGCCTGAAGTGACTCTAGAAGAATACACAAGAAACTAATAAAAGTGGTTACCTGTTGGGGTGGGGAGGCATGCTGCAGGGGACAGGGTTGGAAGCCAGATTTTCAGTTTACCATTTTGTGTTGTTTCAATTTTTGAAACATGTAGAAAAATTACTTGCTTACCTTCAAAGTGATATGATAGGGGAAGAAAAGGATGCCCATAGGAGGAGCACATGACCCAGTGTGAAGACAGGGAGGCCTCCCTGGAGGAGGTGATGTACAATCAGTTGAAGTCGGTGAGGGTTGGGGAGCAAAGAAGAGCTTAACGTGGGAAGCTCTTAACATGGGAGAGTGTGGGGGATTTAAGGAACCGAAAGAAGCGCATTGTGGCTGGGCAGAAACCTTAAGGTTTGGGGTTATGGTAGGAAAAGAGGGACTGCCATATATCAAGCCTGACTTTATTTTTATTTTTTGATTTTTAATTTATTTTTTATTGAGGCATAATTGATTATACATATTTGTGGAGCACAAAGTTGACGATCAGTGGTTGTGTACAGTATGTGATGGTCAGATCAGGATAGTTAGCTTGTTGTCATTACAATACGTAATCCTTCTTTGTGTCTGTTAACCAGTTTGAGGCTGACTTTAGGTTTTAGCAACAGCAGTGGCAAAGTTGACGATCAGTGGTTGTGTACAGTATGTGATGGTCAGATCAGGATAGTTAGCTTGTTTGTCATTACAATACGTAATCCTTCTTTGTGTCTGTTAACCAGTTTGAGGCTGACTTTAGGTTTTAGCAACAGCAGTGGACTGCATGTGCCATGGCTTCCCATGCACCAGGAACCTTACTAAGCCCGCCACATACAATCTCTTATCCATTCCTCACAAGAACTATGCGTTATCATTCCCACTCTCTGGGCAGAAACAGAAGCTCGGTGAGTTTACGTGACTTTCCAGGGTTGTGCCTCCAGTGATCGGCAGACAGTGATCCAGGCCACCTGCTCCTGTCTGTTGTCATCTGTGAAATGAGCATGCTCACCTCACTGATGACACAAAATGCATGTGTAGCACCTGGCTCAGGGACTGACAACTTGCAGGGACTCAGCTGATCTGGTAACTGGTTGCTCCCCACATCTGGGAAGACCATTTGGCCCACTCCATACAGCCTGCTGGGAAGGGCGGAGTCTGAGAGAAAATAGAACTCAGCACCCAAAATTCCTTACCAAGAGATTGAAATAATGATTCTAAAGTCACAGGTGGAGGGAATCTTATTAAACCTAGATCTTCTAACTATAAGATACCCAAACTCCTCTTCTTTGTGGCCTGGGGAAGTTCGTTTAACAAAGGTGAGGCTGAGCAGAGTCACAGTGAGCACCAGCTCCCTGTCAAGCACTCTGCAGCCAACGTCACCTACATGACCATGGTCATGCTACACTACAGCTGTAGTGTCCTTTTACAGACAAGGAAACTGAAACTAAAGGGGGTTAACTGGTTTGCCCAAGTTCATAGAGGTTTAAGCCTGGAACCAGGACTTGAACCCTAATTTCTGATGTATGATGGAGCTTTGTGTGCTCTAATAGATACCCAGATGATTAGGATACAGTATGAAGAGAGCTATGATTCAGCCTGAATCTGTGGCTCAGTGAACACACAGAGGAGGCGCCCAGAACTTTCTAGAAGGATGACAGGGTGACCCTTGATTGAAGTCCTAAAGAATAAGAAGCTGTTGTTCAGGTGGAGAGGAGAAGGAAGGGTGCTCCAGGTAGAAGGACCAGCACTAACAAAGCTACAGAGGGAACAGGGCCTGTGGCTCATTTAGAAAGTGTGAGGTCTAGGGTGGTGGTAGGAGAGAGTATAGGGAACAGCTGGAGCAGGGAAGGCAGGCAAGTAGCAATTGGACCCAATTTAAAACATGCAAAAAATGGTATCTTTTCCCTTAGTGAGTCCACTGTCTCCCCCTAATCAATAAATGAGGAGAGAGAAGCCACTGAAAAGTGTTTTCTTGTTTTAACCAGGCTTGCCACAAAAGGACCCAGATGGCCTGTGGCTTAGGGAGGATCATGTGTCGGGCCTGGAAGATCTCCAAAGAGGGGTCTTCCGAGGAGCCGCAGAGCATGGCCAGCGCTGCTCCTCACTTCTGTCTGGTCATTTGCTTTCTCATTTGTTCTGTGTCCAGTCGCTGTCCCCACACCTCATCAATCTCCTAGGGCTCACGGAGGAAGGCCAACCTCGCTGCCGTGGAGACCCCCAGTGCCTGGCGCTGACATCGGAGAGCTGGACTCCATCTGTCCTGATGATCTGGGGATAGATAAGGGCCATTAACGCCTTGCTTAATTATGGGACCCCAAAGCAGGCCTAGTAGTTACAGACCAGCAGAGCTGGAGATCCAGGCTTCATCTGATTTTATTTATTTTATTTAAATGAATTAATATACGAAAGCCCTTGGAACAGTTCCTGGCACACAGCAAGTGCTGTAGAACTGATTGCTATTCTTGTTATCAGTGCTGTCATATTTACAGGTAGAGACACAGAGGCCTGGTGAGGACTGGGGACCTGCCCAGTTACACAGCAAGTGACAGGCTGAAATGGGACTGGGTCCAGACCAGGATGCTTTCCAAGGAATCTCACTGCACTGGGGCAGGATCCACCGGCTTTCTTTACACCTAGCCACTGACGTTTTGAGCCCTGACCTAGGGTCAGTTCTAAGGAAAGGCACAACAGGAGGCTTCTTATCTGAGGGGATGAGTGACAAAGGCTGTCCTTCTTCATGAAAAAGTCTGCTTGATCTTATCCCCAGACAGCCCCGTACTACAGGTGCCTCCATTTCCTGATGGGCAAATTGAGTGTGTACATACCATGCCTAGAGGCCTGGTCTTAGAAGACGGTCAATAATATTTAACTTGTGCAGTCCCCTGGGTGGGCACAAGCTTCTGATTAATGGAGATGTCACAGTGAAATTTATCCCCCACCCAATGCTGGCCTTTTCCCCTTCCAGAGTGAGAAATGAGAAATGATGACCAGGAGAGTGAGAGAAACACCAGCTGGGGGGTGGGGGGGTGTCCCCAGAGGGTCAGGGCCAGAGGATGGATGGTGAGTGGCCCACTATTGGGGGTGACGAGAGTGCCCGGGGCACCCATTAGTCTTATCCTGGGACATTTGGGGTAAACTCGTACCTGCTCCTGACTCTGTGAAGCATCTGCACTATCTGCTGCTGAGAAGAATGTCTAAATAGAATCCAGCAGGCTGATTGAGTGGGTTTCTGTGCCAGTCCGGGAAAGGTGGGTGGCGGGCCTGGGCCACGAGGCCGTCTTCAGCCGGAAGAAGTAAAAATCAAGAAGATGCTTGTTTAGGGAGTAGCTACCAAGACCTGTGGTGCTAGGCTCAGCATCCTTTCTGGAATTTACCAGGGGAAGCAGTTACAAAAGAGTGTACCATAGTGCACCAGTTAAGGGCCTGTCTCTGGAGCCAGGGTGCAAATCCTAGCCCCCACCTCCTTCCTTTCCTTATCTGTAAGTGGGATAATGTTGCTGTTGCTTGCCTCATAGAGTTGATGTGCAGATTGAGAGTTAATATACATGGAGTACTCAGAACAGAGTCCCGCACAAGGTGAGCCATATGTAAATGTTGCTATTGTTATTGCTATTATTTATACCTGCTGTGTGTCAGATGCTTGCAGGCACCAGTCTCTTATTAAATCCTCACAACCGATTCTCCTTACAGTGTGTAAGTAGAGCTGAGACGTGAACCTCGATTATTTAGCTTCAAAGACTGCATTTCCCCCTGGGCCAAGATGACTCCAAAACTCTTTCAGTGCTTATCTGAAATCTCTCTTCCTTGAAATATCCCCCCACTCTTCCCTATTGGATGAGAGCATGGAGATATTAATGATATACTTTATGGGCATCCAGTGTGCTATGACAAAGCACAAACTCATCCACCCCCTGTTGAAGGATGGCATTCTCTGCCATATAAAATGATCCCATGAACACTACCTGCTGGGTCAGGCTTCTTGGTTTATTTCCTGTCTTGTTCTTGCCAATCATAGAAATGCAGAGGCCTGGAGCTGCAGAGGCCTGGAGGTGCAGAGGCCTAGAACTGTAGTGGCCTAGAGCTATAGAGCCCTAGAGATGCAGAGGCCTGGATGTGCAGAGGCCTGAGGTGCAGAGGCCTGGAGGTGCAGAGGCCTAGAGCTGCAGAGGCCTAGAGCTGCAGAGGCTTAGAGCTGCAGGGGCGCAGAGCTGCAGAGGCCTAGAACTGCAGAAGCCTAGAACTGTAGAGGCCTAGAACTGTAGTGGCCTAGAACTGTACTGGCCTAGAGCTATAGAGCCCTAGAGATGCAGAGGGCTGGAGGTGTAGAGGCCTAGAGGTGCAGAGGCCTAGAGCTGCAGGGGCCTAGAGGTGCAGGGACCTGGAGCTGCAGAGGCCTGGAGCTGCAGAGGCCTGGAGCTGCAGAGGCCTGGAGCTGCAGAGGCCTGGAGCTGCAGAGGCCTAGAGGTGCAGAGGCCTAAAGGTGCAGGGGCCTTGACCTATAGAAGCCTAGATGTGTAGAGGCCTAGAGGTGCAGGGACCTGGAGCTGCAGAGGCCTGGAGCTGCAGAGGCCTGGAGCTGCAGAGGCCTGGAGCTATAGAGCCTAGAGATGCAGAGGCCTGGAGGTGCAGAGGCCTAGAGCTGCAGAGGCCTAGAGGTGCAGAGGCCTAAAGGTGCAGGGGCCTTGACCTATAGAAGCCTAGATGTGTAGAGGCCTAGAGGTGCAGAGGCCTAGAGGTGCAGAGACCTAGAGCTGCAGAGGCCTAGAGGTGCAGCGGCCTAGAGCCTCTGGGATAAAGCTGTGTCCTGGCATGGAATGATGAGAACCCTGTGACCGGAGCTACAGGCAGCTCAAACCCTGACACCAGAACTGGTGATGGCCCAGATAACCAAGTGCCCAGCTCAGGGCCTGGCACACCAAGGTACTTATAATGGAAGAATCAGTGAGTAAAACTGACTTAGGCCCTGGTTTTGAGGTCCCCTGATAGTAGCCCCAGGCATGTTTCTTCTCTCAGTGACAACACTGATCCCACTTCATGGCTGGCCTCCCCTCCTCTGATTGTGAGCACAAGGGCTGGCCTCGTGTCTTGTTTCAGTATTTTCAGAAACCAGCATAGTATCTAGCACATAGTAGGTGCTCAATAAATATTGAAGGCATGAGTGAGTGACTGGGTCCTACATTTTATTCACCCATGACTGCAAACTTGAGCAAAACCAGGTCACAAAGCCCACTTTTGTGATTTCTACCTTGGTTATATAATGCCAGGCAGCATAAGGAGAGTATTATAGGAAGAGCAAGCTGGGAGTTGTTTGCAGACCTGTCAGCAAGCACTGGCTACAGATACCACTTGTGGAAGCTGGGCCAACTCTTCAGAAGACAGAACAAAAACACACTGGCCTGGAACCATAATTTTTTTCTTGCTCAACTTACTCTATTCACCCAGAATTGGTTCATTTCTTAAGTGGCCAGTAAGGTC
This sequence comes from Galeopterus variegatus, assembly GCF_000696425.1. Classification (NCBI taxonomy): domain Eukaryota; kingdom Metazoa; phylum Chordata; class Mammalia; order Dermoptera; family Cynocephalidae; genus Galeopterus; species Galeopterus variegatus. The sequence goes on along the minus strand of NW_007728643.1, from coordinate 261,886 downwards.
CTTCCTTATTGGAGAAGGAATGTGTTAATAGGGGCCCATTCAAGGTTAAGCAGAGCAAATGTTTCTGGCAGGTTTCCTCATTTTACAGAAGAGGACATTAAGTGTCAGAGTTAAGTGAATTGCTCAAGGCTGCACGGCTAATCAGTAATTGTACTTCTAGCTATGGTTAATTGAACACTTAGTGTATAATAGCCACTAATATAAGTGCTTTGCATATATTATCATATTTAATCTTGGCTACAACAACCTTATTGGGTTTTATTATCCCCACTTGACAGAGGTAGAAACTGAGCCTCAGAGAGATTAAGTAACTTGCCCCATGCTACCTCATTAGATATCGGTGGAGCTGGGACTCATGTCCAAATCTGGCAGACTTGGGAGCCCCTGCTGAAGTGGTTCTCAGCCAGCAGAACATACACATTGGAAATGCCTGTGATGCTTTAAAAAAATACTCATGGCAGAGTTCTACCCCAGACCTGCTGAATCAGAACCTCTGTATTCTAAAAAGCTCCGTAAGTGATCCTGTTTGCCTCTTTGCTTGAGAACCTCAGCATAAAGTACTCACTCTCTCTGAGCCCCAGGTTTTCTTATCTTGTAAAGAGTTGCTGGGATCCAGCACTCTTTGCAAAGATGGAAAAGAGCTTATGCACGTGAAAGGCCCAGCACAATGCCCATGTGCAGGGGTGCTCAGTAATTTCTGACTTCCTTGTTCCAGCAACCAAGGAGCGCCTGGAGGGCTTTGGGTCTCTTCTGAGTGTACATGACCCCACTTTGCCAAAGACCCAGAACACTGTTTTCTGGGCTTTGGGGTTCAGTTTCCCTATTGTTTGTTATTATTCTTAATAGAATTCAGGAGAAGGCCACAAGTGGGCCAGACATCTGTGATAAATATGCTGGGGTTTTTACAGGAAAGACTTCCCCAGTTCACTGTATTCTATATTTTTTGCTTTTCTTTCCAGCTACAACATAGCCAGAAAATATCTTGCTTGAACCAAAAGAAAATAGCCTGTTTGCATCTGGTGAAAGTCGACTTAGGAATGAGCGTTGTATTATAGAGCAGAGCATGCGGGCATTTGGAGCCCTTTTCCTAGAACACCCATCTGAAAGAGAAAGGGAATATTTATTCCATATTCCAGTTCCTGCATGTTGGGAAAACAGAATAATTTAATCAGGCCCCCTCGCCTTGGGGCAGGTTGGGGGTGGTGCAGCATTCTTTGTGGGCAGGTTGTGTGTGGGTGGAGTTAGTACACTTGCATGGCACTGCCACTTTGGCTGGCGTTTACTGCCTTGGGCAGCCACCGCCACATGAGAAGCCGTGCTTTCCAACCTATGGCTTCCAAGCACCTGTTTGCTGGTTACGTAGCTCATAGACCTGTGTGTAAGGGGTCTGGTGATCCGGTGTGGTGTGTGAGGGGTCTGGGGACTCAGCCTGGCGTGTGAAGGGTCTGAGGACCCAGCCTGGTGTGTGAAAGGTTTGTGACCCAGTGTGTGAAAGGGCTTGAGGGGTCCGTGAACTCCAGACCCAGCCCTAGCCCAACAATTGGCCCAGTTGGTGCAGGATTACAGGCAGGTAAGAGAGCTCCATAATTGGCGATGTTGGCAGGATTCAGACATTAGCTATAGGATGACAATTGGCATAGTTGGCAGGATTCTGAGCAGGTACAGGAGCTAAAAGCCCTTGGAAGAAGGAGGAAATGTGGCTACTTGTGAATATGCTCTGCCCTATGGCCACTTTCCTGTTGACCAGGATCTGGTTGCTGCACACTGTACTGCAAGGCAGCATAGACCAGGTACTACAACACAAAACCCCTTGGGAGGGGGAGGAAATGTGGCTGTCTTTGAGCATGCGGTGCCTGGTGGCCACTTTTCTGCTGACTGGAGCCTGGCTGATGATCACTATGCTGCAAACTGATCGAGATTAGTGGCAGAAAGCAGAGATGTTGGAAGCATGGATAAACGTCCAGGAGGATGATGTGCAGTGACTGGCCACTCCTGCCTCTCACACCAGGGAGGACGACCAACCCAGTGGTGAGTTGAGGAAAACTTTGTGTCTCCAGGCATGACCTGTTGTGCATGAGAAAATGAGACAGTAAAGCAGCAGAAACAGGGAGAGCCCCTGACTGCTGCAGCTATGGGACCTAGGGGTGGATGGTGTAACATGCTCTAGAGACGATATAGTAAATGCGTGTTGTGTTTGTCTGAAGGCAAATGGCTTGAAGGGTGCCACTTAAACCCGATGGCTTGATGGGTGATGTAAAACCTGAGAAAAGAATGAGAAAAGAGTGTCACATGCAGATGGGCAGATGACCTGAGGACAGGTGCCTCTGCAGAATTTCAAGTATGTTTTCACCTGGCGAAAAGATGGAAAAGTTAGTTTCTGTTACTACATGCGTGTCTCAGTGGCAGCAGTTACAGGAGAGCCATAGATATGCACAGGGGCAGGGCAGCCACTCCTTGATAGACTGGGTGAATGCATCTGTTTGAACTGTGGGCAAGTGCTGCAAAACTGCCTGAGACTGAGTGAGTAGCTGGTGTAAGCTGAGCTGATTGAACTAATTCAAAAGCCAGAAGGTAAAAGGGAAGCAGAGCATAAAGATTTGGAAAATTTGCAGCCTTGCCATGAGGTAGAGAAGTGCAGAGCAGGAGAAAAATGCCAGGGTGAAGCAGATAAACTGTTTGCTAAAGACATTATCTTGGGGGTGAAGCATCCAGATGCTAAAAACCAGGACAATGGGGAAAATGCCCTAAAGGCATTTGAAAAGTCTGGAAGGTGCCCCACCCATCACAGGCCCTGAGGGTGTTTGAGAAGTTTGGGAGAGCACCCCTCCCATCCTAGGAGAACTGAGTTGTCCTGGAGGACAGATCTGAGGTGCAGCTGCCCTTGGCAACCTGCTCCCTGCATCCCAGATGCTCTGGCTGGAGCAATCCTGCCTCAGTACCTCCAAAGAGCAAAAGCCAAAAACCTTGGTGGCATTCACATTGTGTTAAGTTTGCAGGCCAGCAGTATGTGAGAACATACTAGATTTTGGAAGATGTATGAAAAAATTGGGGGACTCAGGCAGAGACCTGTCACAGGGGTGGAGCTGCTGCAGAGGTCATCTATGGAGCAGTGTGGAGAAGAAAGTGGGGTCACAGCCCCCACAGAGAACCCCCACTGAGGAAATGTCTCATGGAGCCAGGATGGTGGGACTGCCACCAGGAGCCCAGAACCGTGGGGCTGCTGGCAATGTACAGCACCTGCCTGGAAAAGCCACAGGCACCAGGTAGCTCAATGGTCTGCACGTGGTGGAGCTGTAGGGGCGAGGTTGCCCAATGCTTTGGGGATCCAGATGCCCCAGTGTGCTTAACGTTTGCCCTGTTTGGGTTTCAGATTTATTTGGGGACTGTTTTTCCTTTCTATTCCCAACAGAATGGGAATGTGTACCCAATGTCTGTTCCACCATTGTATCTTGGAAGTAGATAAATTTGGTTTTGTTTTTCAGGTTCATAGCTGGAACGACTTTTGCCTTTAGTCTCAGATGAGACTTTGGACTTTTGAGTTGGGGCTGCGACAAGCTAAGACTTTTGGGACTGGGATGGAATATGTAATATGTAAATGTAAGGGTCATCTATCCTCGCTAAGGGAACGTTGGGGAAGATTCTGAACATGTAGATTGTACGGCAAGAGACCCTGAAGGGGTGGATTGTTAGGAAAATAGAATAATTTAATCAGGCCCCCTCACCTTGGGGCAGGTTGGGGGTGGTGCAGCATTCTTTGTGGGCAGGTTGTATGTGGGTGGAATTAGTGCGCCTGGGCGGTCCTGCCACTTTGGCTGGCGTTTACTGCCTTGGGTGGCCGCTGCCACCCGAGAAGCCACGCTTTGCAACCCATGGCTTCCAAGGACCTATTTGCTGGTTACCTAACTCATAGACCTGTGTGTAATGAGTCTGGTGACCCAGCGTGGCGTGTGAGGGGTCTGGGGACTCAGCCTGGAGTGTGAGGGGTCTGAGGACCCAGACTGGTGTGTGAAGCGTTTGTGACCCAGTGTGTGAAAGGGCTTGAGGGGTCTGTGAGCTCCAGACCCAGCCCTAGCCTGACAATTGGCCCAGTGGGTGCAGGATTACGGGCAGGTAAGAGAGCTCCACAATTGGTGACGTCAGCAGGATTCCGACATTAGCTGTAGCGCAACACTGCACCAAGTGCTTCACATATGTTATCTCATCTCATGTGAGGCCTCCATCACGGGGATGTGAAGAGTGTTACTATCCCTATTTTACAGACGAGGAAACTGAGGCTCAGAGAGATGACATGATATGACCAAGGCCCGGCAGCTAGTGAGCAGGCTTACACCTAGTTTGTCTGGCTTTGAAGCCTATAGTCTTCTCCATAATTGCCTGCTCAGGTCTTCTGTTTTCCTCCAGTATTTTCCAATAACCTGAAACTAATTTCATAATAAAAGCAAACAAGTTTTTAAAAATTGTTCCAAAGGATAGATAGACATCTTTCTAAAATGTAACATTCTTGCTACACTCGGTATCCCCCGTGTCTGTCACCGGTTAGATGTGCAGTGTGTGATGGATGAATGTACAAATGGGGACCCCACAGCTTACCTGCCTTGCTGTCCCTTCCTTCCCGCAGGGCCACCACAGCTCTTACCTGGGACTGTACCCATTTTTGCTTCGACTTCAGACTCTCTCCCAGCATGCCTGGGGCTGCTTCCTTGGGGACTCCTTTGCTTGTGGGCAAGTCTGCACTCCAGGGTTTAGCCCTTCTTGTGTTTGGCCTGTCTTAGGAATAAGCTCACTCCTCAGTTCCCCTTCTGATACTCGTGGATCAAGTAATTATCAAGTATATTCCCCCATTTTATTTTTATACATTAAATACTGGTGATAGTAATAACAGATATAATTTTTAGGGCCTCCTCTGTCCCAGTGCTCAGTTGAAAACTTCACATACAGTATCTTGCATACTCAGAACAACTCTACTGTAGTGGATTGAACAGTGTTCCCCCCAAAAAAGTGTCCAAATTCAAACCCTGATAACTGAATGTGGATGTTTGGATATAAGATCTTTGCAAATATACTTAAGTTAGGGATCTTGAGATGAGATCATCCTGAATTTAGGGTGGGCCGTAAATTTAGGACTGGTGTTCTCATAAGATAAAAGAGAGAGAAATTTAACATAGAGAAAAAGATGATATAAAGATGGAGGCAGAGGGCCGGCCCGGTGGTGCACTGCTACAGTGCGCCGTTTGGGAGCGCAGCTGCACTCCCGCTGAGGGTTCGGATCCCACATACAGACCGGTTCCCGCTCACTGGCTGAGCGAGGTGCAGACGCAGCACCGAGGGTTGCGATCCCGTTGCCGGTCCCGGTCCGGTACGGGCACGACACTGAGGGTTACGATCCATTGCCGGATACGAAAAAAGACAAAAAGGAAAAAAATAATAATAATAAAATAAAATAATTATGTATGTACATTACGTACAGCCAAGTTTTCTCTCTACAAACCAAGGAACACCAAAGATTGCAAGCTGTCATCAGAAGCTAGGACAGCGACATGGGACAGATTCTCCCTCAGAGGCGCCAGAAGGAACCAATCTTGCCAACACCTTGATTTTGAACTTTTGGCTTCAGAACTGTGAGAGAATGAATTTCTATTATTTTAAGCCAGAAAGTTTTTTTTTATTACAGCAGTATTTAGTTTCCTATAAACAAATACACCTATAATACAGCAGTTATTTTTCATTTTACAGAAAGGAAAACTGAGGCTGAGAAAAAGTTTATGACTTTGCCCAAGGTCACAGACTGGATTCTAGCCCAGTTCCAGGGCTGGCTTCTTGGACATGAAACCTGTACAGAACTCAAAAGAGCCTGAACTCAGAAAAGCAAACGCTCCGCTATTGCCTTCTTGGAATTCTTGATAATTTTGAACGAGAGGCCCGCATTTTCACTTTGTACTGGGCCTCACAATTATGTAACCAGTCCTGACCAGGTCTCTCTGGTCTACAAATCCTGGCTTTTCCTTCGTTATCTGTAGTAACACAGCCCTCACATCCTTGATCTCCATTCATCCTAATGGCCTCCCCCAAAGATGATCACGTCCTAATCCCCAGAACCTGTGAATATATTACCTGATATAGTAAGGGAGACTTTGAATATGATATTCAGGGAAGATTGTGGTGAACGATCTGGTGGGCCAGATGTAATCATAATGGTCCTTATGAGAGGGACACAGAAGGAGTTAGAGTCAAAGGAGAAGGAATGGGATGACAGAATTAGAGACGGGAGTGATGTGCTGTGCAGACAGAGAAAGCAGCTGCTAACCAAGAAACACAAATCTACGAGGAACTCAAAAAGGTATGGGAATGGAACCTCTGGAAGGAACCAGCCCTGCTGATACCTTGACTTTAGCCCAGTGGAACAGAGTTTGGACTTCTGACCTCCAGAACTATAAAAGAGTAAATTAGTGTTTTAAGTCACTAAGTTTGTGGTACTTTGTTATAGTAGCAACAGAAAACTAATACAGTCTGCTTCCAGGACTTCCTCTTACTCTCACCTTTAAATCTGCAGAAGACAAATAAATCATGCTGGTGGTATTTGAGAAAAAAAATATAGCTCTAGTTCAACAGAAAAACATTCAAAACATTTAAATAACATTTATGTATAATTGTAAAAATCACAGGTTTTCAATGGCAAGATTCCTTTTCCAATGTTCATTTATTACGCAGAAGAAAATATCCCAATATTTATAGTTAAATCACTAAAATAATCAGTGTGATACAATAATTACTTGTGTAGAAATACAAAGATATTTCAAATGTGTGTCTTTTAAAAAGTTCTCTTTGCTTCTGTCTTGATCTTTTTTTATTATGAAAGGAAACATGATTTTGACATTTGTGTTATTTAATGATTAGATTTCTGCCTAATACATAAAAATAATAAATAATCTTTTAAGCATTAAAAGATTATTTTAAGCATGAATATAATCTAGGTCACTTTCAGAGAAAAAAAAAAAGAAAAGCAATCATCAAAATTCTACAACACCAAACAAATAAAAGTAAAATAAAAATCAAAAGAGAAACCAAAGTCCATTTCCTTAGCCTGACTTTCAAGGTCACTCGTCACTTAGCCTTTGGCCAGTGTTCCTCCGACACCTGCCACCAGCCCACCTTTCTGTGCAGAGGAGTGCAGCTGAATAAGCATGAGTTTCCCATCAAATTCTGTTCCAGTACTTCCTGCCTGTGTAAATTTGAGCAAGTCATTTCATTTGTCTGGGTTGTATTATGTCCATTTCACAATGAGGACATTGGTTCTCACGGCTGGGTCATAGAGGAGATAAGCCATGCTTGGTGTAATGCTCTTTGCATATCATAGGTGTTGGGGACGATGGTGTCAAGTATTAATTGCTGCCCCCAAGAAACAAGTGCACCTATGATATAGGAGTTATTTTTTATTTTATAGATAGGAAAACTGAAGCTGAGAAAAGATTTATGACTTAGCCCAAGGTCACAGAATTTGCAAATGCCACAGACTGGATTCTAACCCAGTTCCAGGGCTGGCTTCCTGTACATGCAAGCATGTTCTAGGCACACTGCCCATGACTGAAATACTGATTTCAGAAAGTTTGTTTCAGGATTTTGAAGTAGATGTTTGAAACTCCTAGCGTCAAGCAGTCTGCACAGAAGATGAAACCTGGATTGATCAGGGCATGAAGGTTATGCCTTAAATAACTGAGGACCCAGGGATGATGCTTGTTAAGTTGGGGAGAAGTGAATCTTTGGTACAAGGGCCACCCTGTTCCCCTTGCAGGTATGAGGCAGAGGGTGAAAGAGTCCCCAGATGGGTTTGATTTTGACATCCAAAGAAGATGGCCTTGGGAGCCTCTTCCCAATGCCTGGCTCATTGTTTTGGGACACAGTGAGCTCTGCAAGGCTCTTTCCCCACTTCATTGTTGATGAGTGGATTGAAGATGGCGGTATGGGACGAATAACAGGATATTTGCTCACCTTCTTTAATCGAGTCCCAAACAACAGTGGGTTGAAAAAGATAGAAGGTTTATTTCTCTTATATAAAAGTTGCACCTGGTAGGTGGTCTGGGGAGGAAGGTGGCTCTGCTTCACGAGTCATCAGGGGCCCTGGTGCTCCCTTTCCTGTTACTCTGCTATCCCCTAGAGTGTTGGTTTCGTCTCCCTGGCTTTAATTAACTCTCATCTGCCTCATCTGTGTTTCAGTGAGCTGGAAGGGA
>NW_007728643.1:231887-252724 GCF_000696425.1 Galeopterus variegatus | reverse complement strand
CAGAGGGCCGGCCCGGTGGTGCACTGCTACAGTGCGCCGTTTGGGAGCGCAGCTGCACTCCCGCTGAGGGTTCGGATCCCACATACAGACCGGTTCCCGCTCACTGGCTGAGCGAGGTGCAGACGCAGCACCGAGGGTTGCGATCCCGTTGCCGGTCCCGGTCCGGTACGGGCACGACACTGAGGGTTACGATCCATTGCCGGACACGAAAAAAAAAAAAAAAAGGGAAAAAAAAAAAAAAGATGGAGGCAGAGACTTGAGTGATAAATCTACAAACCAAGGAACACCAAAGATTGCAAGCTGTCATCAGAAGCTAGGACAGCGACATGGGACAGATTCTCCCTCAGAGGCGCCAGAAGGAACCAATCTTGCCAACACCTTGATTTTGAACTTTTGGCTTCAGAACTGTGAGAGAATGAATTTCTATTATTTTAAGCCAGAAAGTTTTTTTTATTACAGCAGTATTTAGTTTCCTATAAACAAATACACCTATAATACAGCAGTTATTTTTCATTTTACAGAAAGGAAAACTGAGGCTGAGAAAAAGTTTATGACTTTGCCCAAGGTCACAGACTGGATTCTAGCCCAGTTCCAGGGCTGGCTTCTTGGACATGAAACCTGTACAGAACTCAAAAGAGCCTGAACTCAGAAAAGCAAACGCTCCGCTATTGCCTTCTTGGAATTCTTGATAATTTTGAACGAGAGGCCCGCATTTTCACTTTGTACTGGGCCTCACAATTATGTAACCAGTCCTGACCAGGTCTCTCTGGTCTACAAATCCTGGCTTTTCCTTCGTTATCTGTAGTAACACAGCCCTCACATCCTTGATCTCCATTCATCCTAATGGCCTCCCCCAAAGATGATCACGTCCTAATCCCCAGAACCTGTGAATATATTACCTGATATAGTAAGGGAGACTTTGAATATGATATTCAGGGAAGATTGTGGTGAACGATCTGGTGGGCCAGATGTAATCATAATGGTCCTTATGAGAGGGACACAGAAGGAGTTAGAGTCAAAGGAGAAGGAATGGGATGACAGAATTAGAGACGGGAGTGATGTGCTGTGCAGACAGAGAAAGCAGCTGCTAACCAAGAAACACAAATCTACGAGGAACTCAAAAAGGTATGGGAATGGAACCTCTGGAAGGAACCAGCCCTGCTGATACCTTGACTTTAGCCCAGTGGAACAGAGTTTGGACTTCTGACCTCCAGAACTATAAAAGAGTAAATTAGTGTTTTAAGTCACTAAGTTTGTGGTACTTTGTTATAGTAGCAACAGAAAACTAATACAGTCTGCTTCCAGGACTTCCTCTTACTCTCACCTTTAAATCTGCAGAAGACAAATAAATCATGCTGGTGGTATTTGAGAAAAAAAATATAGCTCTAGTTCAACAGAAAAACATTCAAAACATTTAAATAACATTTATGTATAATTGTAAAAATCACAGGTTTTCAATGGCAAGATTCCTTTTCCAATGTTCATTTATTACGCAGAAGAAAATATCCCAATATTTATAGTTAAATCACTAAAATAATCAGTGTGATACAATAATTACTTGTGTAGAAATACAAAGATATTTCAAATGTGTGTCTTTTGAAAAGTTCTCTTTGCTTCTGTCTTGATCTTTTTTTATTATGAAAGGAAACATGATTTTGACATTTGTGTTATTTAATGATTAGATTTCTGCCTAATACATAAAAATAATAAATAATCTTTTAAGCATTAAAAGATTATTTTAAGCATGAATATAATCTAGGTCACTTTCAGAGAAAAAAAAAAAGAAAAGCAATCATCAAAATTCTACAACACCAAACAAATAAAAGTAAAATAAAAATCAAAAGAGAAACCAAAGTCCATTTCCTTAGCCTGACTTTCAAGGTCACTCGTCACTTAGCCTTTGGCCAGTGTTCCTCCGACACCTGCCACCAGCCCACCTTTCTGTGCAGAGGAGTGCAGCTGAATAAGCATGAGTTTCCCATCAAATTCTGTTCCAGTACTTCCTGCCTGTGTAAATTTGAGCAAGTCATTTCATTTGTCTGGGTTGTATTATGTCCATTTCACAATGAGGACATTGGTTCTCACGGCTGGGTCATGGAGGAGATAAGCCATGCTTGGTGTAATGCTCTTTGCATATCATAGGTGTTGGGGACGATGGTGTCAAGTATTAATTGCTGCCCCCAAGAAACAAGTGCACCTATGATATAGGAGTTATTTTTTATTTTATAGATAGGAAAACTGAAGCTGAGAAAAGATTTATGACTTAGCCCAAGGTCACAGAATTTGCAAATGCCACAGACTGGATTCTAACCCAGTTCCAGGGCTGGCTTCCTGGACATGCAAGCATGTTCTAGACACACTGCCCATGGCTGAAATACTGATTTCAGAAAGTTTGTTTCAGGATTTTGAAGTAGATGTTTGAAGCTCCTAGCGTCAAGCAGTCTGCACAGAAGATGAAACCTGGATTGATCAGGGCATGAAGGTTATGCCTTAAATAACTGAGGACCCAGGGATGATGCTTGTTAAGTTGGGGAGAAGTGAATCTTTGGTACAAGGGCCACCCTGTTCCCCTTGCAGGTATGAGGCAGAGGGTGAAAGAGTCCCCAGATGGGTTTGATTCTGACATCCAAAGAAGAGGGCCTTGGGAGCCTCTTCCCAATGCCTGGCTCATTGTTTTGGGACACAGTGAGCTCTGCAAGGCTCTTTCCCCACTTCATTGTTGATGAGTGGATTGAAGATGGCGGTATGGGACGAATAACAGGATATTTGCTCACCTTCTTTAATCGAGTCCCAAACAACAGTGGGTTGAAAAAGATAGAAGGTTTATTTCTCTTATATAAAAGTTGCAACTGGTAGGTGGTCTGGGGAGGAAGGTGGCTCTGCTTCACGAGTCATCAGGGGCCCTGGTGCTTCCTTTCCTGTTACTCCGCTATCCCCTAGAGTGTTGGTTTGGTCTCCCTGGCTTTAATTAACTCTCATCTGCCTCATCTGTGTTTCAGTGAGCTGGAAGGGAAAGAGGAAAAAGGAGGCAAGCTGCTTCCTTTTCAGGGCATGACCAGATGTTTCATCAACTGCTTCTTCTCACGTCCTACTGGCCAGCACTTTGTTACATGGTCATCCCTAGCTGGATAGTAATTCTTAGCTGCATGGCCATGAGACCAGCCAAAACTTATAGGTACGGGGGCTAAAATGAACAGGTATCAGGATAGAATGGATATTGGGGGTGATTAGCAACCATGCTAGAGAGAGCCTACATAGAAGGGTGGATATTTTCTCATTGTATCAGTCAGGGTTCAATCAAAAGGAAGGAGAACCATTGTGACTATTATGGACTAGGGCGTTTATTATAGAAACTTTTATGATCGTGGGAGGAGTTGGGGAAATAAAGGTCAGGATGGGGCAGTGGAAGGATCAGAGAAAAGTCTCTAACCAAGCTTTCTGAGATGTGTGCAGGTAGACAAACAAGGGAGAATGAGAACACGCTGGAATATGCCACTTATCCGCAACTGTCACCCAACCTCATCTAACCAGCCGTAAGAGAAAGCTGCGGCTTTACCTCTAAATCTTGCATAAAATCTTCTGAACAATTCCAACCTGAAACTGTACAGGAAGTGAATTCTGGGAAATTTAGTGCTAGCTTAGCCAAGTTGAAACAGTTACAAACTATCACATCCATGTTGCTGAGAGCAGTAGATATTGAGATTGGGCAGATCTGGGGGCCTCGAAGCTGGGTGAGGGGACAGGAGCGGCCGGTTCTGCATGGGCTACTTAAGCAATTGATGCTGCTGCAAGGATGAGATGTGAGACACAGATGTGCCTCCCCTGACCCTCTCCCCAGTGCCTCGACACCACGCAACAGCTCCTCCATTCCAACACTCCTCCCCCTACCAGAACTTAGGTGTGACATTGGAAACTGAAATGCAATTTTGGGAGGGAGAAGACCCTGACTTGTTGGAAAAAATTCTAAACTGATGACATTAGGATTTCTGCCCTCGAGCAGAATGTGCTTAGAATAGAAAATAGGGTGCTTACAGAAACACAAGTTGCATTTCTTACACACTTGAATAGGTATAGTGAGAAATTCACATGTGCTAAATAGGTAATCAATAAATCTTATCTGCCTCCTTCTTTTTTGCTGGGTCCAGCCAAGTCGAAGGACACATTAGTCCCTTAGTGGGCCAGGCTCTGAGTTTTGCATGTGTGTGTCCTTCTTTCCTGGAGCTCTTTCACTGTTGCCACCTTGGTTGTATTTAAGCAGCCCTACGGTGCATTTCTACTCCTTGACTCAGCTCAGATTAACACCTCCTCTGTTAACCTTCTTGACCGGCTTCCCACACCATGGACAGAGATACTCCCATGCCCTGCTTCTCCAAGGCCCCAGGGATTTCAGTTATACATTGTATGTGAGCCCAACTCAAATTGTGAGTCCCCCTCAGGCAGGGACCTCAAATAGCCTATGTCTCTGTATGCCTGAACCAGGGACCAGGCTTGCTGACTGATTGATTGGATTAACTTTTCCCAAATTATGAACAAATCAGACGACTGTCCTATTCTGAAAAGAACACTGCTCTCTAATTTTGTAAAAATAAATTACACATACACACACGCACACAATTTTCTGCTAATATCATTTGATTGTGTTGATAAACCTTCTAAGACTGTATGGAACAGGGCTCTTTGGGCCTTCAAGTATTAACTCTTGAGTTATGTCTCCAACTCCGTGTATTTCCTTTCCTGAAGCTCTTTCCCAGGTCTCTTCCTCTTACCTGTATTGCAGAGAAATATCTTGCTTCGGGCTTTTGCTACTGTATTAATTTCCATGGCTGCTGTTACAAACTAACACAAACTGGGTGGCTTAAAACAATATCAGTTTATTTTCTCACAGTTCCAGAGGCTAAAAGTCCAAAACCAAGGTGGCAACCGGGCTATGCTCCTTCTGAAAGCTCTAGGAGGAAGAATCCTGCTTCTTCCTGGCTTCAGGCTCTCCCAGCAATCCACGGTGTCCTCGGCTTTTAGATGCATCACTCCTGTCCCTACGTCAGTTGTCACGTGGCTTTCTTATAAAGATACCAGTCCTTGAATTTAGGGCCTATCCTAGTCCAGTATGACCTGATCTTAACTTGATAACAACTGCAAAGATCCCATTCTGAATAAGGTCTCATTCACAGGTGCTGGGGATTAGGACTACAACATACCTTTCTGGGGACATGATTCCATCCACAACTGTTAACCATAGTTTATATTCTTTGCACCTGGAGGCAGACACCTTTCAAGCTCAGATACGCCCAAGGACACCTGTAGTCAGCCACTGCATTAGTCCCAGCTGGAGCCCTGGCAGCACAGGGCAGAATCCTATCCTCAGGTCCTTGGATGGGCATAGGGGCCAATAGGGCAGGGTGTTCAGGTCACTGCCTCTGAATCTCCCTCACAGCCTCATGCATGAAATTGGACAATACTTGATGTAGTATGGCAGGAAGCAGAAAGGCCTGAACACAGCACTGGCTCTGTCACTAATATGCTGTGGGACTGGAGCAAGCCACTTCTCTGAGCATCAGATCATTACTCTGTTTCTGTATGAACAAATGAACAGATACTTACTGAGCATTTGTCATGTACCAGAGCAAGGACTGGGACCTGGGATAGAGAAATCATTAAAATTTTGCCTTCAATGAACCTAGCATTAATGAGGGATAAATCAATCCTTCGTGAGGCCTCGTGAAGATCCAAACTCTTTGTGATCCATAACATGCTGTGCACACGGCAGCAGCAGATGACTCAGGTTCAGACCTGGAAGGCCTCTGTGACAACACCACAGTTCCTCCACTAGGGCTTTGATGCCACTGAACATAGTAGCTTGAATTTGGAGGAGGACATTCACTTATCTATTAATCTGAGCACTGATCATGTACCAGGCACACGGCTAGGTTCTGAAGTGGCCTTGGCTCAGGGAGCTTACGGTCTACAGTAGACACAGACATTCAACAAGTGACAAGTTCTGACATTCCCAGAAACTCCTGTTTTGGCTTGAAAGGTTGGGTAATTTATTTCAAGGTTCTCAATCTTGAATCTCAATAGATTCCAGATATAAACTCAGTCTTCTGACTTTCATTCAAGGTCCTTCTAGCTCATCCAACTGGCCCATGCAGGAGGCCAGGGTAAGACTCGCCGCTGCTCAGAGCAGGACGGCCGCGCTGCTCCAGGGAGGTCACATCTGAGAGGGCGTGCTAAGGGGTGAAGTAGTAGCAAGGGGAGGGGTTCTCATTATGGGGGGCATATGGATACATGCGGATACCTGTGACTCTGTGCGTGTTGGTGAGAGATGGAGGGGGAGAGGGAGAGAGAGAAAGAATAGCAAGCAGAAAAGCTGTCAGGGGGGCCCTAACTTCAGACCTCGCCTTTCTGGGGAGTTTAGCTTTGAATTATGGGGGAATTTAGCATTGCATCCAGCTCTTTTCCATTTGGGTTTCTTTTCCACAAGATGCACAAGATGTTTACCCAGCACACGTGACAGAGACCTCCTATTACCTAGAGTAGCACTTGCCATTGATGGAAAATACTCCTCCCTTCTCTCCCTTTTCCACATTCATTCTCTGAGCAGTAGCCCCTATGCTAGATTAATAAAGAAAAAGAGGGCATGTTCTCCATCCTTAAGGAGCCCACTGATGCTTGAGGGTCTCAGATAAGTATCCTGACAATGACAATGACAAAGCAATGTGGCAAGTGCTGTGTGTGGGCACAGTACGACCCTGTGCTTATGTCTGTGGCAGCAGCTGACACAGAGCCCTCGGGGAGGCCATCCCCGAGGAGGTGATCCTGGGCTGAGTCTTGAAGGATGCGTGTGTGTTAGCAAAACGGAGGGGAAGGAAATTTCAGGCAGAGAACACTGGATGTAAAGGCATGAAGTCGGAAAACAGTAAGACCAGTCCCACCCACCCGTAGCCACGGAGGGAATAGAGGGCTCAGCCTCACTCCTTTCTTTCTCAGTGTGTGGATGAGTTGTTCATTGATTGGTCAGATTCTGAGACAGAGATAAACTAGTAAACATGACAGGGGGATCACTCACGGGAGTGCGGCTCCCTGCTTTGTCCTCCTAGTGAAAGAAGCAGGAGGGAACCAGCCTGCAGGGAGAAGATCCAGCCCCTCCCTCTCTCCTCTCAGGCTAAGTACTGTCATCCCATGTGACTGACTGGCTGGTTGTAGGATCCCAAGATTTGAGTCTGGGCTTAAGAGATTAAGAAAAAGCTCCAGAAAACTCCACTTGGAGGCTTTGGGTACAGGCCTGGTCATTAAGACAGTCTGATTTTTCCTGTGTAAGGGCGCCTGGGCAATCCTGGATCCCTTGGTCTGAATCCAAGTGTACCCCATGATTTCTCCTGACACTGTCTTTCCTGACTGGCATTAGCCTCCTCCAGAAAGGCCCTTTCCTTCACTGATCTCTTTTCTCTGCTGGATTCACCAGCTCCCACCCCTGCTCAAGCCAGCCTCTGTAGCCTTCTTTTGCCAGTCCTCCTACCTCATTCCTCTGTGTGTGTGTGTGTGTGTGTGTGCACGTGCGTGCGTGTGCGTGTGTGTGTGGCTGGCTGGTTCAGCAATCTGAACCCTTGACAGTGGTATTATAACACTGCACTCTAACAACTGAGCTACCCAGCCAGCCCTCATTCTACTTTGTGTTCAGATCATACTACAGCTTGCAGAAGCGCTCACGTCATTTTCACTCCTGTGTTGCTCACAGCATTGAGCCCATTGGGGTAAATGCTCAAAGGTCATTGGGTTAGACTTTTCCTGATAGTGAAACAGGAATTAATGTCAGTGTTGCTTGCTGTGGGCCTTGGGCTGATGTGACTTGTTCATTCATACCTCCAGCCAATATTGACTGAGGGGCAGGAAAGCAGCAATCCTCCACGGTCACAAAGTACCTGTCCTCATGGAGCTTATGGTCCCATTGAATCCTCCATGATCTTTAGAGTTTGTTTTCATTAATCCAAAATTGACCAAACAGGAAACGGGGACTCTGGCCAGGGAAGGCCACCAAGAGTACAGGTGAGGATGGTGGCGTGAGAGGCAGGTGTCCTGGGGAGTGGCTATCCCCCGGTGCTTCCTGTCTGGACTCCCAGCATGTTGCCATCAGAGCCAACGTGTGTCATCGCCTTTTCCTGCACCTGCAGCCGCCCTCTTACCACTGTGGCAGTGTTTCTAGGACCTGGTGAGAGACAGCTGCGGACAAAGCCAGGCCAGCTACAGGAAAGCCTTTTTTCCTCTCTAAAATGATCTATCTTGAAATGTGTGATGCTCTCTCTACATGGCCATAGATAGAGGTTCCCTCCCTCTTAATAATCCTTTTAGAGAAAAATCAGCAACACCTGCATGATTTGTGATTAGCAGGGGAAGAACCACTTTTTCCATCATCCTGGCATTTGGGAGACGAGCAAGTCAGAGGACCAGTGTTATGTGCTGCCTCCAGACACCTTCCACCTGGCAGGTGCGCCCTCCAGGGCAGCGGGCCCGGGGGAGGAGGGCTGCTGCCCCGCCCCCACTCTGTCACTAAAGACCTGCTTCATTCCCACACTGATTTGCTCCACAAACACACACTGAGCCTCTCCTCAGTGCCAGACCCCAGCTGGGTGCTAAGGGAACAGGAGACACTGCCCCATCCTCAAAGATGTCCCCAGCTGTGGTCTAATGGGAAAGACAATCTCCTCACAGAGCTTGAGAAGTGGGTGGATTTTCACTGGGGGAAGATGGGGAAGGCATTCCAGGCAGAGGCCACAGCATGGGCAAAGGGGTGGAGGTGTGGAAGAGCAGCTGAGTTTCACGGAAGGTGAGGAGTGAGCTGTGGGTGGAGGGGACATTTTCTCAGAGGAACTGTGACTAGGAAGGTAGGCAGGAGCCACTTAGGGAGGGCTTGAATGAGGACAGGGAGACATTGAAATATTACAGACTCATGATCCCTGCTTCACCCAGGACTCACGTGGGGAAATGTGTGGAATCTTCAAAGACATGGGTAAAGCCAGGCATTTATAGCAGACAGTAAAATGTTTCTCTTTCTTTCTCTTTTCCTTCCTTCCTTCCTTCCTTCCTTCCTTCCTTCCTTCCTTCCTTCCTTCCTTCCTTCCTTCCTTCCTCCCCCACTTCTTTCTTTCCCCCCTTTGTTCCTTTTTAAAAAAAAAATAATAAATTTTTGGTCTATTTATTCTCAAAGCTAAGAGATGTGTCTCACTGATCTCACTCCCAGGTAATGAGGATGCAGAAGGAGGCTAAATTATTTAGGAATTAGAATCACACGATTTACAATCCCAGCTTTACCTCTTCAAAATTAACACCTTCTCTGTTCTGGGCACTGTGTTGAGCATTTTTACCAACTTTGCCTCTAATCCTCACAGCTTACAGCACGGACTAAAATAACAACAGCAACAAGGAGAGCAGCAGCACATGGGCATCATTTGCTTGCTGAGTACTTATTGTGTTCTAAGCACTATGAGAAGAACTTTACAGCTCTCTTGTTGAAGCAGATACTGTTATCGTGCCAGTTGTAAAGATGAAGAGACAGGCTGAGGGGGCCAGTGTGTGGAAGAGCTTCTCTGATTCCAAACCCATCCCGTCCAAACCACCACCCTGCTTCCCAGCATGCCAGTCCCCTTCTCTGTGTAGGGGACAAAGCCCCTTCCCCACTGCTGTACAGAGGTGGTGTGAAGGTTAGGTGAGGCGTTATTCTGCAAATTGCAAAATACATACAAATACGTATCTGTCAAGTATGATATGATCAATAAACTTTATGATTACAGTTAGAAAAAACAGTATTAATAAACTAACCCAGCTTTATTTTTTTATCAAAAACAAATCTTTAGTGGAGGGAAGAAGACACAACCTGCACAACGATTCCTTGAACTCTTTAAGACAAGTGAACAGATATGATTTAGGCGGGGAGGGGAGAGAGGAAGGGGGGAAGAGGAACAGATAAAGAGTCATGAAAATCAACTACAATGTATATTGAGAAGTTAGATTAAAACAAAAAAAGAAAAAACCCCAAATCTTTAGGTTTATTTGTTTTGTTTACTAGATGCCTAAGTCAAAGATTTCTTTGTACCCTAAAACAATTTGGAAATGAGGCAATAACTTAGCTGAGTTTTTAACCTTTCATTAACATATCCTTTAATTAAAGATTTCTTATATGGTTTGTTGATTTCTAGAAAAGACAAGCACAGATATGCCCAGTTAGTCTTGGGGACAGCATTTTCACTTACAAAGGAAGTGGCTCCGACTGCACTCATCGTATCCAGGTGTCTCCAGGACTCCGAGGACCCGGGAGGGGACCTACGTCTGTCTTCTCCAGAGCAACTTACAAAGCGCACTTCTCATCTCTTGGGTGGGGGCGCAGGAGCCAGGCTGGGCCTGCAGACAGGAGCTGCGGGCAGGGGCACGCTCTGCTGCTTCTCAGAGCCTTTCCTGGACGTCAGAAGGATGGAAAAATGGCCTCTTCTAGTAAACACAGATGGCTTGGGTACATCCCTGAGTTTTTACCTTAAAAGGCTAAAGAGTGAGCCAGACCTTGTTAGACACGTGGGGAGTCTCCCGGGCTCGGGGACCTGGCTGCCCTCTGACGGAGGAGAAGCCCCTTCCCGGGCCTGGCTGGTCTCCCGGCAGTTCTGCTCTGTCTCCCTCCCACACCTCCCCCAGCTCCACCACACCTTCCTCAAGCCCTGCCACCCCACTCCTTGCCCTGAGAAAGGCCGAGGTACTTAGGCTTCTCCCCTCTTCTCCCCTCTCAGCTCTGCGCCTGTCATCGAATTACTATGTAGACCTCTGTGAGTCTTGGTGTCTCACTGGGAAAACTGGCAGCCATCCTGCAAGGAAGATCCCGGAGCTCAGGGAGGAACTCTGTTCTGTGTAAGGTAGTAGTCAGAGCCTGTCCGGGGAGGGCTCAGAAAAGCTTACGACTTCCAGCTTCTGCTCTTTCCCTCCTAAATCATAGGGAGAGGGGGTCCTTCATCACACCTGACCTCCAAGTCTGCCTCTTCCACTCTCTTCTAGGGCATTCTTTATTTCATACTATCCTCCTACCCATCAGGCTGGGAAGATCATTGAACTACCTATCTGTTGCAATGTAACAAATTACCCCAAGACACAGTGGTTTAAGGAACAAGCTGGTATTACAATGTAAACTATGGCCCTTGATAAGAATGCTGTGTCAGTGTAGGTTCATCAATTTCTGAGGGTGAGGAAGCTGCGAGGGGGCTTATTGGGGTGGTCTGGCTCAGGGTCTCTCATGAGGCTGCAGTCATCTGGGATTGGGTTGTCAGCTTCCAAGCTCAGGCTCACTCGGGGGGCTGGGGGTTGGGGCTATCGGCAGGAGGGTTTGGCTCCTCTCTTGTGGGCCTCATCATATGGCTGCTCATGACATGGCTGCTGGCTTCCCCCAGAGTTACTGATGACAGAGAGAGTGCCACCAAAAAGGAAGCAAGCCACAGTGTCTTGGAAGTGATATACCATCACTTCTGCCATATTCTGTTGGCCACATACCAAACCTGGTGCTATGTGGCAGGGGACTACACAAGGCTGTGAATATCAGGAGGTGAGGATCATGGTGGCCATCTGGGAGGCTAGCTACCATAGTCACCCAGATAGTGAATGGCAGAAATGGCAGAGTGTCTGTTTGTGCACAGTCCGTGAGCATGCCGGTCACTGTGTGCAGAAATGAAGAGACACAATGTCTGGCAATGTGCTCTATAGATATTTGATGTAGTCACCCAGATAGTGAATGGCAGAAATGGCAGAGTGTCTGTTTGTGCACAGTCCGTGAGCATGCCAGTCACTGTGTGCAGAAATGAAGAGACACAATGTCTGGCAATGTGCTCTATAGATATTTGATGAATGAATAAAAGATCGGTTTTCCTAAAATAGTTCTTGTTTGTTTTTTTGCTACTGAAACGGTCAGCTTTGTCTAATGGGTTAAATACACATTTCTGATCCAGACATTTATGATCTTTCTCTATGTAGTCCTAGCCTCCAATTTCAGTTTCCAAACTCAAGCTTTTTGCTTATGTCAGAGTTTCTGCCTGGGCTGCCCTTGAAGTTTTGAAATACAGCTCCTCTTCAAGGTCTGGCTAATTAATACTGTCCTCCTTTGTGCCTGTGTGTCCTTGCTCTCAGTAGCAGCTTCTGTGGGCCCTGAGGCTGATGCATTTTCTTACTCAGGCATCCTATTGACCTTTACTGAGCATATGGTCAGTGCTCAGCAACTTTGGCTGGAAAGACATCTTTCTGAAGAGACTGGCAGTGTATTTCTGACTATGCCTTACATGGTTTTGTCTAATATAGCTTTTCTTGTGTCTCAAGAGAACAAAGGCCATTTTAATTTTAAACACTCTCATAAAGCACTTGGCATCGAGCAATGACTGTCCATTCCATTGGATGAAGTTAATCACAAATTCTTTCTCTTTCTCCAGTTCATGGGTGACATAGGCAAAATTTATTCAGCTGCAGCCTTCCTAAACTGGTAGAATTAATATTTTTGACTCCATAAGTGAATTATTCTTATAAACATCAGAGTCAAAGACTTTCCACACAGACCCAGTGAAGTATTTGTCCAAATATCTACCCTGCCTCGTAATCAGTAAAATGTTCTACATTTAGATGCTTTCAGGAGCCATATGTTTTATGATATCAAGGTAGAAGCAAATAGATCCTTGCAATGGAAAAGTTTAACAGGTTTTAAAATTAGAAAGTCTTAGATTCAAATTTCAAATGCTTTCTAGCTGGCCTCTTTGATCAAACCCCTTATCCCCATTTTACCAAAAGTAAAACTGAAGTTTGAAGACAGATAAATGTCAGTGCAGAACTGCATAGAGTAGGAACACAATATTCGTATATGTAAATGCCCTTGTGACTTGATTGTCTCGGGCTTCAGTTTCCTCTTTTATAAAATAGGAATTATATGTACATATACTACATACATGTGTCACTTTAAACACTAAGCCTGTTTGCTTCTCTGTAAAATGGAGATTATCTGTGCTCTGTCCATCTGTTTGATCCTCACAACTCTGTGAGGTAAAGTAAGTGAAGCCTCTTTGTGGAGAACTTTCTTCTTGATAATACCAATCATTAGTAGACTCTAATCATGATTTATGGGGACGAATCACGTTCTGGGTTCGAATCCTGACTGGCTCAAATCGCTTATTAATTATGGGGAAAATTAGCTAATTCCAGAACTTCTTTGATTCTTGGTTTCCTCCTCTGTGAAATGGGGGTTCCTCCATTGCAGGATCATTGTGAGGATTAACTGGGGTCCTGTCTGGAAGGGTACCTGGCACACGGCACTTTCAGTCATAGCCCTCCACCCTCAGGCGTTAGTGCTTTGCCTGGTACCAGGGAGAATGTGCAAGGTGGATGAGTGAGTCTTCCCTAGAGGTAAGTGTAACAGTTTCTTGTTCCAAAATCTTCAATTAGCAAATGGCTCTACCTTAACAAAATGACAGATAACAGGAGGGAAAGGAGTGTTTGAATGCTTAGATGCCTGTTCTCTCAGATGTCACAGTGTTGACAAGAACTACTTTTATGCCCCGATTGTCCTGGAGAAGAAAAACATAAAAGCTTTATTTGTGGTTTTAATTCTCATTCCAGTGAGGAACAGTGGGTTCTTTCTCCAGTTGTTCTGTCCTTACTGGAGAGGAGCCCGGGGACATATTTCACAGCTAAAGCAACTGCATTTCTTCAAATTCAGATTTAAGCCTTAAGCAAAATGAATCACTATCTCTTACAGTTAAGACTTTCCTAACATAAGTCCACTTTCCCAATAAAACTTCACTTCAAAGAAGGATTAGTTTATCCAACAAGTATTTATTTAGCACCTACTACATACCAGATGTTGTTTTGGCAGCTTGGAGAGATAGATCGGGGCATAAGAGAGGTAGCTATAACAGGGTGGTGTGGTGGAAATGGCCTTAGTTCTGGTGTTAGGAAACCTGGATTCACCTCCTGGCCTTTGAACTTGATTTCTGTGCAACCTCTTTGAATCTGGGATATAACAAACTCCTTTTCCTAGGATGGTTCTGAGGCATGTGGTATGCTGGCTAGAGGTCTTGGGTTCAGACAGATCTGGGGTAGAATCCCAGCTTTGCCACTTACTGTCATGTGGCCTTGGGTAAGTCAAGTCACTTCTTTGAGCCTCAGTTTCCTCATCTGTAATAATGCATCTGTTGAAAGACCACTGGGACGGCTCAGAACTAATAATAAGGCATCTGTTGCAATAAGAAATAATAAGGCATCTGTTGAAAGACCACTGGGACGGCTCAGAACTAAGAGTAGCAAATGAAAGCACTTTGTGAAGTTCAAGGCAGGGAGACAACTTTTCCAGGCCAAATTGGAATCCATTCTGAACCTCTTAGCTCTTCTTAAGGTTAATTCTTTCATTTATTTCCCGATTAGACCTGCCTGAAGCAGACTACAAGGGACTGGAATCTTTGTATTCATTCTTTCCATTACTCTGTAAAACAGATCCTTGGCTGTTAAAACCCAAAGTGAACCTGAAGTGACGTATCAAGGTACCTTCTGCAGCCTGCTCGCCCCTGCTGTGGGTTGGCTCCCCCTTGGTGGTGGCCCTCTTCTGGCTTTGTCCTGCATGTGCAGTCCTGTGCTTTATGTGACTCAGGACACCACTGTCTCTCCTCTCCCAACGCTTGCTGTCAGGTTATTTTAGGGACACCATGTTTCTCAGGGGTGTTCCCTCTAGATGGGGCCAGAGTTTTCATTGTTTGGCGCATCCCGCACTTGCAAATACATCTACCGAATCCTGGCATTCTGAGCTTGTGGGTAGTCTGGAGCCGGCCCATCGGCTCTTCTGGGCAGAGTGCTGTGAGTCAAGAGTGGAAAGTTAGAGTAGCTGGTGTCCTGGATCTGAGTGTCCCCATTCTGCCCCCTTAGAGAGGGTGGAGGCCTCTCTAAAGCTCTGCAAAAAATTTTTCCATAGGGTGGGATATAGCAGGGTACACCCATGGAGCCCAAACCTGCCCTGGAGTCTGGCTGGGGGCAGAAGCAATGACGTGGTGATCTTCTCAGGCTCTCTGTGTATGGATCTTTTCTGAGGAGCAGCAGAGGGCAGAGGGAGTCAATGTGGGCTGGATGCCTTACAAAGAGGCTGAAGGTGTTGGGGAGGGTGAAGGGATAGTGTGGAATCTGTGTCCCTGCTCTCTGGGAAACTGGGACACGCTAGTGGATATTTGTAAAATGTGAAATTGAGTTGTTTTTTTTTTCCTTTTTGTCTTTTTTCGTGACCGGCAACGGATCGCAACCCTCAGTGTCGTGCCCGTACCGGACCGGGACTGGCAACGGGATCGCAACCCTCGGCGTTGTGCCCGCACCTTGCTCAGCCAGTGAGCGGCCGGTCTGTATGTGAGATCCGAACCCTCGGCAGGAGCGCCGCCGTGCTCCGAAGCGGCACACTGTAGCAGTGCACCACCGGGTCGGCCCCATGAAATTGAGTTTTGATTCACTGATACAATAGGGAGGGACATTTCTTGTCGTTAACCTCTGGTTATCATGAGCTTTCATGGCACTTTTATAAGGCCATGCTGTAAGCTTTTCAGGACTGATGGCTGCTTGGGCGATTGTTCCCAACTCTTCTCTCTGAAAGTCTCACTTTCCTTGTTTGTAAAATAGAGATGATGATAATTCTTGCCTCAGATCCTGGGTGGAGAAGGCAAGTTGAACATCAAAATGTGAAACTTTTCAAAAACTCTAACCCCTGGGCAGTTGTTGGAAACCTAGAAGGAGCAAAACTAGCTTATGAAAAGCCTGAGAAAAGGGTGATGGGGTGGTGATTCCTGTGCTGGCCCAGGGTCATGAATGAAAAGATTGGCTTCAAATGGACCTCTTTGTTCAGAATAGAACATTCCTGTTTATCAGCTGATTCTTGAAGTGGTCCCTCCCATGGGTGTCCACTTTAAGATGGCAGATTTTGAGCCTGTTAGTGACAGCCGGGTCACTGCAAACCTAGAGAGGTTTTCCCTTCCCACGAAGAGAGATTAATCCCAGAATCTGGCCAAATTGGGCCAGCTGAACCTCTGAAACTAGCTCTCAGTGTCTTAGAAATACTTGGGGAGGAAGAGAAAGAGGTTTTTCTTCTCTGAGCCTTTGAGAGCCTCCTACCATGTAACCCTCACGCTTCTTTTGGAAACGAGTTTGTTGTGATTCACAGAATCCTAGAATTTGGGGCCTGGGTGCTGGTGGGATCTGAGTTCATCGAATCCAATCCTTCCATGGTCCAGTAAAGGAAATCTGGGTCAGAGTGGGGAAGGCGAGTACCTGAGGTTGCACAGCCATGCCATGCTGGGAGACAACGTGTTTCCTGCTTCTTGGTGAAGATCCTGTAGTGTTTTAAGAAGTGGGTCCAAACCCTCCTCTCATTCTTTCAATAACTTTTCCTGGCATATTGGATTTCTAGGGACCTTTATGTCAAGTTTCTTAGGAAGGGACAGCAAGTGAACCATCTGTGGCTTGGGCTTCCTGATACATCTTCTGCGTCTGGTGGCTGCTCTGAGCCCTGCTGCCCCTCTCCCCTGCCATACTCAGCATCTGCCACCAGGGCTTGGACTAAGGAGAGGCCAGAAAGGAAGAGAGGTGACTAGGGCACCAACTGCGTGGCCTGAGAGTGAGTGGCTCCTCAGATCGTGCACCCCAGGCCCCCCGCTTGCCTCACACTGGTGCCAGCCTCGATCTCCTGGCCGTTCCTCAGACATGCCTTATGCTTTCCCACCTCAGGGCCTTCGTCTCTGCTGTTCCTTTTGCCCGGAGCATTCCACCCGAGGCCTGCGTGGCTCCCCTCCCTGCCCTCTGTCTGGACTCTAAGGTCCCCTCTGAGGGGACTTCCCTGAGGCAGGGCAGCTGTGCCCTTCACCTTTATCCCCTCGCCCAGCTTTATTTTTCATCACAGTGTGCAGGGATCCCTGAAACACTTGCTCATTGTCTCTATCCTTCATTCCCTGTGAGTGATGCACCCAGCACATGGCAGGCACAGAGCAGACCCTCTGTACGTACTTGTGGCCTGAAAGACTGATGCTTTTCTTTCCTCCTCCTTCAAGATGTTACTTTCCATTCCATGGCGTCACTCTGGCCAAATCTTTGATTTCACTATCCCCATTAGAATCTTCCCCTAAATATTCAGCCTTAAATCGCTGTGATTTACTAAGATCATGACACACAGACCTCTTCAAAAACATTTAATTTCATCTAATTTTTTGTATTAAAAAATTCTGTAGTCTCACAACACTCACCCAGAGGCAGAATGTTTATGGACATTGTTCCCTGTACTTTACACGTGGCTGTTAAAATTGCAGAGAAATGGTTGTAATTGGTGGCTGATTGTCTCCAGAGGCAGTGCATTCCTCTGGCCCCGCCCAGGGACACTGTTGCAATGGGGTAGATTCTTCATCCTCCTCCTCCCCATTCAGAAGCTGCTCATGGCTCCCCATTGCCTGAAGAGCAAGATCTGAACTCCTCAGCAGGGCATTAGCAGCTCTGCCATGGCTGGCCCCGCCTGCCTTTCCAGACCTTTCTCCGTCCTGCACCCTAAGAAACCTTTGCTCCAGCCAGACCTGTCTTGTCATTATCCTCCCCATATCTGTGTCTACAGCTCTCTCCCTTAGAAACCTCAGCATTCCCACAGCTTCCAGTCCCCACCCCACCCGATTTCTTGCTTCCAGGCCTCAGCTTCAGCTCATATTTCAAATTGCCCACTGGCTTTCTTTCTGTGAGCCCCACCAGCAACTCCGATGAAACATGGCTAAGCCTTATTTTCTCTCCCCAAATCGTCTTCCTCACCCCTGCCCCCCCTTTCTTTCAGGGGTCCCACCTTTCTCTCAGACACCCAAGTTCGAAATCTCCAATTAACTCTTCCTTTTCTTTTGCCACCCACGGCTAGGGAGTCACCAAGCTCTTCCAGTTCATCCTGATGATAGCCATTGGTATCAATGAATCACAGATCTGCCATCTGTTGAGTAGCTTGGATTGTATTATCTACAGTCTCCTCAATATGGCTGGGTGTTCCTTAGGGTATGACAAAGCTGGTGCGACAGAGGGATCCAGGTATTCAGTGGCTTAAATAAAACAGAAGTTCATTCCTCTCTTAGGTAACAGTCCAGAGGTAAGTCCGGGGCAGGCAGGACTTCTCTGTTCCACTACGACACCCAGGAGCCCAGGCTCATAGGACAGCTGCCGTCTGCAAAGTGTGACTTTGTGACTGCTCCAGTGGTTTCCACTTCCCAGCCTGTAGAGAGAATTAAAGAGAGGGCCCTTGGCCAATAGCTGAGACTATCTAAGCAGTGACTTGAAAATTGCACACCTCACTTCTCCTGTCCCTCTGGTCTGAGCTTATTCACACGACCACAGCTAGCTGGGAATGAAGCAGGAAAATGTAGCCTCTAGCTGGCAGCTGTGTGTGCTAAAATGTAATGGGGGTTCTGTCATAAAAAGGAAGAAAAAGAGAACGAATGCCTTCATTTTAGAGATGAGGAAACTGAGACTTAGAGAAATGAAATGACTTGTCACAGGGTCCCAGACCTTGTTAGAACTGACTCCCAGGTCTGCCTAACTTGGGGATTTTCTATTACTCTACAGGGCCTCTCAATAAATAGTATAGGTGTGACCAGTAACAAGTGATATCAGAGCTAAGACAACGATCACCATGAACCTGAGCTATCTAGGCAGGTTTCACAACAGAAGACAGGTCTGAAGGGAGGCAAAGATGAGAGTCTGCTTAGGTAGAAAAGAGGAGAAAGAGAAATAGAAGAATAGAAGTAGTTCTTGGCAGGTGGGTCTGTAAACCATCTTTATGTTTAGTCACTTCAGTTCATGTCAACAAACACTCTTTGAGTGCCTCTTCTGTGAAAGGTTGAATTTGGGGGAGCATATGATGATAACATATAACAAAATCCTGCTCGAAACCCCTTCAGCGTCTGCATTACCTTCAGGCTGTAACCCAAGTACCTGTACTCAGCCACAGGTCCTCCATGACCTGGCCCTGCCTCTGTCTTGAGGCTTCTTCCTCATGGCTCCTCCTCTTGCAATGACTTGCAATGGCTGGCCTGGGTCACCTGGACCTGTGCACATGCCTGGAACAGTTTGTCCCCACCACCTTCTGGGTAACAGCTGTTTGTACTTCATGACCCCTTATCTCCCCTAGCTGGTTAGGGGATTCCCTTGTACCCCTGGCCATTGCATCCCCCTATAGTGGTACCCAGAACATAATTATGCCCAGGCTATTTGTTAACTTGGCTCCCCTGCTAGAAGGTGCATTTCATGAAGAAAGCCCTTAGATTTTCATCTCAGCTCTTCCAGTACCTAGCATGGAATAAGGGGGAAAAAAACTAGTCTCTCCTTAAGATGGCAGACTCCTTGGGGGGTGGCCTGTTTCATTCATTATTCTTATTCAATGAACACAAAAATAACTCTCATCCTCTGCAGATTGGAGTCAATGCTTTAGCTGATGGTATTAGTTTGCAAGGGCTGCCATAACAAAGTACCACAGACTGGGTGGCTTAAACAACTTAAACAACAGAAATTTATTTTCTCACAACTCTGGAGCCTGGAAGTCCAAGGTCAAGGTGTGGGCAGCGTTGTTTCTTCTGAAGCCTCTGTTGTTGGCTTGTGGATGGCCGTCTTCTCCCTGTGTCTTCACATTCCCTTCCATCTGTGGGTGTCTATGTCCTAATCTCTTCTTTTAAGGATGCCAGACATATCAAATTAAAGCCCACCCTACTGACCTCATTTTACCTTCATTACCTCTTTGAAGACCTTATCTTCAAATACAGTCACATCCTGAGGTCTTTCGGGTTCAACATAAGAGTTAAAGAGGGACATAATTCAGATATAACACTGGCATAAATTGTTGTGGGGCAGAGAAGAGGGAAGAATTGATTCAGACCAGGAAGGGTGAGGGGGATGTTCCTGGGGAATGTGTGCAGAGCTCCTCAGGACTGGGAGCTCCTCGAGGGAGATATTGTAGCTCACTTCTCTCTGTACTTTTCATGCCTAAAGAGCGTATGGTTTGCAGAAGATGCTCACAGCCTTGAATAAACAACTGACAAGGCAATGAATGCAGCAGCACTTGGTCTATCAATTCTGCTATTCAGATGGCATAGCTGCTGGCAGGGTTGCAGCTCTGTTTTCTCGGCTTTCTTCTTCCATGCAGGGTTGGAGAGCTAGGCTCCGTGTTTCTCATTTCCTCCAACAATGGTCATCAGGATCAAAACTTTCCAACCTAATTAAACATTTGGGTGGTTGGGACCCACCCAAGGAAAACAAGTGTGTGCTCAATCAAATCTTTTATTTGGAAAATGTTTTTCAGCAGAGAGACCTGGGCCCCTTGTCATGGGCTGGCTCTTAGATCCTGTTGTTAAAAGCCAGAATGGAAATTTAGGAAAATAGAATAACTTAGATTTAAACATGATAATCCCTCAAATATGTTAAATTCTTTACAGTTTTTACAGAAGGTTTTCACTTCCATGATTTGATTTGACCCTCACACTAACTTTGTGAAGTGGGTAACAGAAAGAGAATGGGCTTTGAAGGCTGGATTGAGGTTCTAATCCTAGCTCTACCACTTACTGCTAGAGAGCACTTGGGCAAAGAGACTGATTTCTTTAAGATCTGATTTTCTCATTTGTTCAGTGGAGACAAGAAAATCTACCTCTTAGGATGACTTTGTGGATTGGGTGATGCCAAGTACCAGAGAAAGCCTAGCAAATTCAGATCACTCAAAAAATAGAACAAAAGGGCCGGCCCGGTGGCGCACTGCTACAGTGTGCCGCTTGGGAGCGCGGTGGCGCTCCTGCCGAGGGTTCGGATCC
>NW_007728643.1:230936-231854 GCF_000696425.1 Galeopterus variegatus | reverse complement strand
AAATAGAACAAAAGCTTGAATCAAAATTTAAATCATTGTCCTCCCTCTGTCTCCCTTTTCTTTTGTAAAATGGAGAAAATATAGTAAATACCTCATAGAATTGTTGTGGTGATTAAATGAACAGTGCATGTATACAGTAAATGCTCAATAAAGTTAGTTATGGTTATTCTCTTTAGACTCTGATACCTTTCTTTAAAAAAACAACACTTACTAGCTTCCTCCTGAATGTTTCAAACTTTAAATTACCCCTGGCTTTGAAAAAAATCTCACAACTTCCAGTTGCAGAAGAAATTGGCAGATGCTTGGGAACAACCTCAGACTGGGAATTAAGAGGCTAAGCTTGGGTCTGGTTCTGATACTTCCTTGCTGTGAGACCTTAGGTAAGTCACTTTCCTTGTCTGGGCCTCAAGTGTCCCATCTCTGCAATGAGCAGATTGGACCAGGTGAATGCTTCTTGCAGCACCTAAGAATCTATATGATTTGTCCACACATCTTTTGCCCAAGTCCAGTAAAAATCCTTAGCACTTAAAAGGGGAAATTTAATCAGAAGTTTTCTGATTCATGTGTACTTAACTAAACAAAAACCTACTTTCTAAGAGCTCTTTGATGTTTAAGCTGCCTTAAGGATCTTTTTTTTTTTTTTTTAATTTAAGGAGCATTTTAAAGCTTTTTTTCTCAGAAACAGGAAATCAGGTTTTGGCAAGAGGGAAAGAAATTTGAACACACCAAGACTTGGGGGGTGGGTTGGTTTGTTTTCAGTCTACAAGATTCTAGAGGGTTCCCAAGATTGGCAAGAAGTGGCCTAGGCTACCCTGACTCAGCCTCCCAACGATCTGCCAACTCAGAAGGTGGTGTGAAAGCCTGGGGTGGTGGCCCGGGATGCAAGCCCATGCTTTCCCCAGCCTTTCAGGACATGTT
>NW_007728643.1:209685-230652 GCF_000696425.1 Galeopterus variegatus | reverse complement strand
AGAGAGAGAGAGAGAGAGAGAGAGAGAGAGAGAGAGAGAGAGAGAGAGAGAGAGAAAGACAAGGGAAAAAAAAGACAAATATACAAGTGAGTGCATGTGGCAGAGAGTTGGTTTCAGTTACCTCTTTGAAAAGCTCCTAAAACTTCTGTAAAGCCAAGTAATTTTACAAAGTTAAGTAATCCTCAAACAGGCAACTGCGGTGGTGGCAGGAGGGCCCAGCTCTGCCTCCTGGAAGCCCAGTGACTTGGAACAGAACCCTTCACCCCCCTGAGCCTCAGTTCTTCATCTACAAGATGGAGAAATGAGGACTGGTCACAGGGTTGCTGATAACAGCATGTGAGATGATGTACAATTCGATCCCACAAGAGATACTCAACAAATGCCCCCTTTCCTGATCTATTGGCTTCAGTGCATAGGCAGTGCTCTGTTGACTGACCAGTCTGTCCTTTGTCCTCCTCCAAAGCACTGGTGTGGATGCTGCAGGCATCGAGAGGTGGGGTGCTGTGGGAAGTAGAGAGCTGGGCCAGGAGCAAGATGACCTTTCCTCTCCTCCTCCTTCCTCCATTTAAATTGTGGTTAAGGAAAAAAACCTCACATAATACGGTTTACCCTCTTAAGAACTTTCAGGTGTACATTTCAGTGGTGTTAACTATATTCACATTGTTGTGCAACAGAACTTTAGGACTTTTTCATCTTGCAAAACTAAAACTCTGTACCCATCAGACAACAACTTCCCATTTCCCCCTTCCTGCAGCCTCTGGCAACCACCGTTCTACTTTGCGTTTCCATGATTTTGACACAAATATAAATATCTCATATAAATGGAACTGTACAGTATTTGTCCTTTTGTGTCTGGCTTATTTCACTTAGCATAATGTCCTCAAGGTTCATCCATGTTGTTGCATGTGACAAGATTTCCTTCATTTTTAAAGCTAAATAATATTCCATTGTATGTATACTGCATGTTTTCTTTATCCATTCATCTGTTGATAGGCATTTGGGCAGCTTCCACCTCTGCTACTGTGAATAACGCTGCAATAAACATGGGTGTGAAAATATTTCTTCGAGACCCTGCTTTCAGTCCTTTTAGATGTACATCTAGAAGTGGGATTGCTGGATCATATGGTAATATTGTTTACAGGTTTTTGAGGAACCTGCATACTGTTTTCCAAAGAGGCTGCACCATCCTACATTTCCACCAGCAATGCATAAGGGTTCCAATTTCTCTCTATCCTTGCCAACTTTTGTGATTTTCTATTTTTGTTTTTATGTTTTTTGTAGTATTGATCGTAATTGGTGTGAGGTGATATGTCATTGAGGCTTTGTTTTGCTGATGACGTAACTTTCAATGTGCTGTCATCACTTCCTTTACTTAACGTCCCTGTGACCTTGGTGTGATGTCCAGTCCCCCTGTTTAAAGCTGGTGGCCCTGTCTAGAGGGATGACCAGGAGGCAGGCCATGAACAGACAAAGTTCCCAGGTGTATTAGTGTCCTAGGGCTGTTGTAACAAAGTACCACAAACTGGGTGGCTTGGAACAACAGATTTATTGTTTCATAGTTCTGGAGGCTAGAAGTCCACAATCAAGGTGTTGGCAGAGTTGGTTCCTCTTGAGGACTATGAGGGAGAATCTGTTCTTTGATTCTTCTCTAGCTTCTGATGGTTTTCTGACAATCTTTGGTGTCCTTTGGTTTATAGGTACATCACCCCAATCTCTGCCTTCCTGTTCATGTGGTGTTCTCTCTCTCTTTCTCTCTCTCTCTCTCTCTCTCTGTGTATGTATCCAATTTCCCTCTTTCATAAGGACACCAGTCATATTGAAATAGGCCCACTCTAATGACCTTATTTTGACTTGGTTATCTCTGTAAAGATCTTACCTTCAAATAAGGTCACATTCTGAGATACTGGGGATTAAAATTTCAACATATTTTTTGAGTACACAATTCAACCCAGAACACTGGGCATCTCCTGGCTTGCATCCAGAGGTTATCTGAAACACTCAAGAGCTGAAGAGTTGAGGGCAATTTTCAGCTGGTGGCAGAGAAGATGAAGACCCCACCTGGGGAAGCCACATTCCTTCAACTCTTCACAGAAGCCAGCAGGACAAAAGGAATCTCCAAGCCAGGCAAACGCTTGGATCTGGGAATGAAATAAGGTCCTGAGAAAAATAAAAGGGGCTGGAGTAGCTGTTATCCTGCATGTTGGTGGCTGTGGATGAATTAGTCTGGTTAAAGGCTCAGGATGGTCTACGGCAGCCAGCTGTTTGTTAGTTGATGTCAGCCTCTCAGGAATTGAATCACAGGTAAGCACTGGGGTGAGAAAGGTCTACTCCCAGCTGCCACTTATGATATAGGGCAGCCTGGAAATTGAACATGGACTGTGTGTCATGGAGTTTAGGGCAGGACCAAGAACTTAGCTGGAGGCCTGATCTTTACTGGGTGCAGAGCTCCCTGTGATTGCCTGAGTTGCTCAGTTCTGGTTTCTCAGGAATGGAATCACAGTTAAGCACTGGGGTGAGAAAGGTCTACTCCCAGCTGCCACTTATGATATAGGGCAGCCTGGAAATTGGACATGGACTGTGTGTCATGGAGTTTAGGGCAGGACCAAGAACTTAGCCGGAGGCCTGATCTTTACTGGGTGCAGAGCTCCCTGTGATTGCCTGAGTTGCTCAGTTCTGGTTGCTTGCCCAGTGTTTAAAGGACAATTGTGGTCTCGCGCCCATTTGGTTCAACGGGCTACCCCCACGGTATCACGCTGGCTAACTTGAACTCTGATTATAGATATAAAATATGTAGGGGATGCTGTAATGTGCCACCCAGATCCCACTTTAGGAGTGAATGACTTTTCTCTCCAGTGGCTGGAAATGTATCTGGCCTTCTCTGGAAATTACCCTGGGCTGGAGAGAGTTGCCTTACCCAAGGCCATAGCCTGTCTCTGGGGCAGCCTGCGTCCAATGACTGCTCAGTGCAGAGAGCCCAAGGCCTTTGCTGCAAAGTGGGTAACTAAAGGGCCTTTCCAGTTTCTGAGCTCCCAGTGGGGTCAGCTGAGGCCTTTGTTGAAGGTTGTACTACAGTCTGGGTTTCCCTTTTGCCCAGTCCTGTGCCCTTCCCTGCATTGCACAGGTAGAGATCTCAAGAGAATGCCCTATTAATTGTCCTGCATTTTAATTCCATCTCAGAGCCCACTTCCCAGGGAAACCAACTTGCAGCATGATATCTTCTCGAATTTGAAAATGAGCATTCTAACTCCACAGTGAAAATCCCTGGAAAAAGAAAAACCGGCATGTGGTTGTAGTCAGAACATTTTTCTCTCAAATTAAATCGGAAATGAATAGCTCCAAGCTCCAGCTTTTAAAGATGCACATGAGTAGAAAACATCTTTTTGGGTTGGATTCAAGATCATGAATATGTGAAGAGAATGGCATGTATACTGGAAAAAAAAACAAACCAAATAGCTGTATATTTGTTTAGCAAGTATTTTCTTAATCAGAAAAGTCTCTTTTGCCAAAAGCACACACACACAGAGTTGTTACATCTGACAGGTTTGAAAAGCAGAACTTCAGAGGATGTTTTCTGTCCAGTCTGTGGCCGTGCACAGAGAGAGGTGTTCTTCGGTTCTGGTTCTGTGCCGATGTATCCCATCTGGTGTGAACTGCTCAGCACTTGCCAGAGCCACTTTCCAAGAAAGGAAGAATTTAAGAGGGGCTTTTGCAAAGTCAGCAAGTAGAGCATCCAGCTGTTTGGAAGATGTTTTGGCAGGGCTGGGGTGTGGGGCAGTAATAACTACTGGAGGTAGGGTTGTGATTAGAAAGTTCCCACCTGCAGAGCTGAGCAAATAGACATGTGCTAATCTGTATTTATATCAGGAAGAGATAGGCCTTAACTGCCCTTTACCTTAAATGTGCTGCCAGAACACACAGGCCTAGGTGCTCACAGGAATGAACACCATTAACATTTCTAGGTGTTCATAGGCTGAAATCAGGCCTCACGGGATCACAGATCCCTCATAGAGCCTCAGTTCTTGATAAAGCCACTCAACTCTCAAACGTCTTCCATGGCTGTATGTTATCTCTTCAGTCGATGCCTAAGGTCTTCCATGACAGACTGGAGAGGACATTCATCATGCTCACTAATGTTTCTGTTCTCCTTCTAGAAGCTGGGGTGATTGCCCTTCCATATCCTTGAAGTTAGGTGAGGCCACGATTTGATCTAGCCAGTACACTGTGAGTACTAGTGACATTGGTTAGTTCTGGGTGCAAACGTTTAAGAATTGGAGAGCCATTCTCCATGGTTCCTTTTCTTGATATCAGAAGACTTTGTTTGGAGGCTAAGTTTTGCTACTTATTAACTGTGTGATTTAAAGGTTCAGAGAGGCCATTAACATACTCAGTTTGGCCATTAACATATTCAGTTTTCACCTTTAGAGAAATGAAACAAAATAATATTTGCCATTCACAGTGGTTATGCTTGGGTCATAGTAAGTCACGATAGAAGATGATTTCACATATTCCTTCCACACCAACACTTCAACCACATCAGAATACTTGCTTTTGCCTCCAGATGCCCTGCCTTTTTAGACAAGGAATATCTACTGAATTCTTTATTTTAAACTTGAGTTTTGGATAAATTACAATATCACAGGAGGCATTATTGGGACCCGTCAGAAAGCAGCCTGGAGTTTATATATGTCAAAGGAGTTGATTTTGGCTTGTGAACTGAGAAAAGTAAGCATTCTGGAAAAATCAGAAAGATGAATGGATTAAGAGTATGAATATAGGAAGATAAATGCTCTAAACCCAAGCTCTCTTACATGTACAGAATGTTAATGTTTAATGAAAAGTGAGCACTTCAGCGGTTTTTACTTTCAAGACTTCAATAATGAACGTATGTACTTCATTTAGTCATTCGTTCAAAAATATTACTAAGGTTCTACCACGTGCCGGGGAGTGCATGAGACACTGGGGATAAAGCAGGGAGAGACGGATAGTAAACAAGTAGGTAATAACAAACATGCTACTTTCAGGCGGTGATAACTGTCGTGAGGGAGGATCAGTGCAGCTGTACGCATTTGCTCTGTGTCATCAGGAAGACCTCCTCGGGGCGATGGGTTTTCTGGGCACTGGAGCTGGGGAACACCCAAGAGAATGTCTTGGGGAGGAGAAAAAAGCAAGAAAAAGACTTTGGAGCAGGACAGAACTTGGAAGGAGGAGAAAGAAGGCCATGGCGACTGGGGCAGTGGGGGAGAGGAAGAGGAGAGAATGCGTGGAATAAGATGAGAGAGGTAGGTATGGATGGGCCAGAATCTGCAGGGCCTGCGGGCCATAATATAGGGTGAGAATAAAATTCAAATTGTAACATGATGATGTGAACCCGCTGGTAGTTCTCCTTTTAAAAAATTCGAGGTATACCTGATATATAATAAACTGCATGGATTCAAAGAGTACAATGTTATAAGTTTTAACATGTGTGTGCATACATACATACCCACCCCCCCAAAAGCTTCCTCACGCTGCTCTGTAACGCTTTCATCCCAGCCCTCCTCTCCTAGACTCCCCACCCACCCTAGGCTGCCACTGATCTGCTTTCTGTCACTGTACATTTGTTTACTTTTTAAAGAACTTTACATAAAGGCAATCATACGGTAAGTACCCTCCTTGAAAATCCAGCTTATTTTCCTCAGCATAATTATTTCGAGATTTCTCCATGTTGGGTGTTACATTGACTCTGTTGATGGGCATTTTGGTTTTTTCCCAGTATTTAGCTATGACAAACAAAGCTGCTAGGAATATTTGTGTACAAGTCTTCATATGGGCTACGTTTTATTTTCTCTTTGGTAAATAACGGAATAGAATGGCTGGAGTAGAATGGCTGGATCATATGGTAGCTTTAGGTTTAACATTTTAAGAAACTGTGAAACTTTTCCAAAGTGGTTATAGCATTTTACATTCCCACCGTCGGTGTATGAGAGTTCTAGTTTTTCTATATCCTTGCTAACACTAGATATTGTCAGTCTTTTTAATTTCAGTTTTAATTTACATAACATTCTAACCAATGTTTAGTGGTTTCTTAGTGGGTTTTTGATTTGTATTTCCCTAATGACTATAATATTGACTGTTTTTTATATGCTTATTTGCCATACATATATTTGCTTTTGTGCAGTGAATGTTCAGTTCTTTTGCCAGTTTTAAAAATTGGGCTTTTCGTTTTCTTATTTTTGAGCCTTGAGAGTTCTTTGTATATTCCAAATACAAGATCTTTATCAGATTTATGCTTTCTGAATATTTTTTCTCCGTCTGTGGCTTGCCTTTTTATTCTCTTAACAGTGTCTTCATTAATTTATCGATTTGTTCTTTTATGGACCATGGTTGTGATGTCATATCTAAGAAATTTTTTTCTTTTTTTTTTTTAAAAGATGACCGGTAAGGGGATCTTAACCCTTGACTTGGTGTTGTCAGCACCACGCTCACCCGGTGAGCAAACCGGCCATCCCTATATGGGATCCAAACCCGTGGCCTTGGTGTTATCAGCACCACACTCTCCTGAGTGAGCCACAGGCCGGCCCATATCTAAGAAATTTTTGTATGACCATAGATTTTTCCTGGTGTTATCTTCTAAAAGTTTTATATTTTAGTTTTTACATTTTTAGGTTTTCATACAATCTATTTGAGTTCATTTTTCTGTGTGGATGGGGTTATACATAAAAGTTTATTTCTTTGCATATGGATATCTAATTGTTTCAGTGCCATTTTTTTTTTTTTAAAGATTGTCCTTTCTCCATTGAATTGCCATTGCTTCTTCGTCAAAAATCAGCTGTCCATATATGGATGGGTCTATTTCTGAACTCTATTTGGTTCTGTTGATCTGCCTGTTTATTTGTCTAATTAACAATATCACACTGTCTTGATTACTGTAGTTTATAATGAAAAGCTGGTGGTAATAGTCCTACAACTTTGTTCTTTATCAAAAGTGTTTAGACTATTCTATATGCTTTCCATGTCCATATGAATTTTAAAATCAGCCTGTCAATTTCTACAAAAATCCATGCTGGGATTTTGGTTAGGATTGTGTTGAATCATTAGGTTAAATGAGGTGTATTGATATTTTAACAATATTGAGTTTCTGAAGACTGAATAAGAACATTAAGATTTCCGTTTATTTAGGTCTTCTTTAAATTTCCCACTGCAATAGTTCGTAGTTTTTGGTGTATCAGATCTTCACATCTTTTGTCAGACTTATCTCTAAGTACTTGTATTTCATGTTTTTGATGCTATTGTAAATTGCAAATCTAAAAACTTCCTATTTTTTGATTATTCATTGCTAGTCTATGTAAACACAGTTGATTTGGTGTATTGACAATGTATTCTTTCACGTTGCTAAACTCACTTAATAGTTCTAATAGCATTTTTGTAGAGTACATTGAATTTTCTACATAGAATATGTTATCCGTGAATAAGGAGAGTTTTATTTCATCTTTCATAGTCTAGATGACTTTTATTTCGTATTCTTGCTTGATTGTACTTGCTAGGATCTCCAGCACAATGTTGAATAGAAGTGTTAAGAGGAGATATCATTGTCTTGTTTCTGATCTTAGGAGGGAAAGTATCAGTCTTTTATGATTAAGTATGGTTTTACCTATAGGTTTTTCACAGATGCCCTTTATCAGATTGAGGAAGTCCATTCTTTTCCTAGTTTGCAGAGAGTTATTATCAGATATGGATGTTGGATTTTGTAAAAAAAATTTTTCATCTATTGAGATAGTATCTATGTTTTAGTTTGTTTGTTCAGATAGTGAATTACACTGATTATTTTTTTAAATGCTAAAAGAACCTTGCATTCTTGGAATTAACCCTACTTGGTCATAATGCATTGACTTTTTTTTTATATTGTTTAATTCAATGTTCTAATATTTTGCTTATATTTTTACATCTACAGTTATGAGACCATTTACATTTTATGTGATTATTTATATGCTTTAGTCTATCATCTTGCTATTTGTTTTCTATTTTACCCATATGTTCTTCATTCCCTTTTCTCTTATTTCTGTTTTCTTTTGGATTGAGTATGTTTTTATGATTCCATTTTATCTCCTTTTTGTCTTCTTAGCTACATCTCCTTGTTTTGTTCTTTTAAAGGTTGCTTTAGGATTTATAATATACAGATTAGCTTGTTGCTCCCCGTGTGGAACTTGGAAAAGGAGTGGAGAAGGGCAGTCTTGATCTCCTGCCTGGGCCCCACAGTCTCTCCTAGTGGGCCCAAAGCCCAGGGATGACTTGGGTTTCAATACTTCATTGGGTGTGATGTACTCAGTGTAGGTTTTGATGCTCAATGGGGCAGTTTTCCTGGTTTTTAAATCTCTAGTCAGTTTCTCTTTGACCATCATGCAAGAAAATGTTGTGGAAGAAGACACACATCAAGAGGCAACTCCTGGAAATCTACCAGGAAGATTGATGAAGCAACCTGGAAGTATAAGGTTTACAGCAAACCAGGGTGCCAGAAGCCTGGCTCAGACCTGTCGCTGTGGAAGTTTGCAGCTATCTCATTGCTCAGAAGAGGACTTTCTTCCTAGGTGAGCCCGCCTGCTCACCTGCCCAACCTGGCATGTGGCAGGTATTGGCACAGTTTGACAGAATTCCATAGATTTTAAAGTGCTGGTGGTGTGAAGTGTTTAGAACCTTCCAGACTGAGTTTCTTTCAGTTCCTCAAGAGCTCCATGCTCGTCACCTGTAGGCCTTTGCCCATGTGATCATCTCACCTTGGAACACTCTCCCTAGTGTTCCCCACTCCATTTGCCTAAATCCCGGAGGTCTCAACTTGAAAGGAAACTTCCTCCAGACACTCTTCCTCAAGCCTCCTCACCACCTTGAAGTGTCCCATTGCTCTCCCTGTGCATTCATCCCATGTCTTCTCGTCTCAGATCATGATGCCCCTTTCCTTACCTAGTTTATGGTCTAGTGAGGAGAGAGAAAGGGAAATGAGTTATTAAAACAGTGTGACATCTTGTTTACACCTGTTATTTACTCCATGCCAGACACTGTTCAAAGTAATGCAGTCAATAATATTGTGGGATGGATGGGTAAGCAAGATAGCATATTCTTAGTAAGTCCGGCGTATTGCATAGAAATAACTGATGTGAGAAGGGCCAACCTAGAAGTCTTGGAGTCTTCAAAGATTTGAGGGATGAGGGAGTTAAACATCCTTAATAGCACAGCAAGAGTTGGGCACCCCCATATGTGCATCAGCCTGCAACAATATCTCCAGCTGCATCTCCAAGGCATCTAACAGCTAGCTGCGATTTAGGTTGCTCCCTTCTATTTTTTTAATCTCCCAAGATTTTATATTTATTTTTTACCTGTTATTGAAGTATAATATGCCTACAAGAAGTGCACCTAAGTGACAGTTGGATGAATTTTCACAAAATGAACACACAAATAACCAGCAGCACCCAGATCAAGAAAGCAGAACACTACTACATCTTACAAGTCCCCTGTGCCCCTTCTCAAGTTACTGTCTGCCACCTCCAACCCCTGCCAAGGGTAACCATTTTCTTGACTTCTAATAGCACATATTAATTTTGCCTGTTTTTGCTCTTTTAATAAGTGGAATTATGTAGTATATATCTCTTTTGTGTCTGATAAGCTCCCGAACTCAGGAGTTAGGCTTCTGGAATGCCATTATACAAACATTAAAAAAATAAACACTTTAAGGAAATAAATAGATAAAGAGGGTGCCGCGGGCCTTGACGATGCCCCTCTTCCCCCTTCGTTGACCTCCTACCTCATTCCTCTCTCCCTTTCCTTCTCTGCCTCCACCCCAACTGCTCTGCAACAACATCTTAGAATGTAAAATAATAGTAATAATAAATAAATAAACTTAATGAAAAAAATAAAGGAAAAAATAAAGTAGGAAAGAAGATAATTTTAAATTTCAATGATCTTATTTTTAAGTAAAAGGACATTCATGAGAAGTAAAAAAAGAGAGTTAAAAAGCCAGTAAAGGGGCCGGCCCGTGGCTCACTCGGTAGAGTGCGGTGCT
This sequence comes from Galeopterus variegatus, assembly GCF_000696425.1. Classification (NCBI taxonomy): domain Eukaryota; kingdom Metazoa; phylum Chordata; class Mammalia; order Dermoptera; family Cynocephalidae; genus Galeopterus; species Galeopterus variegatus. The sequence goes on along the minus strand of NW_007728643.1, from coordinate 220,622 downwards.
GATAACACCAAGGCCCCGGGTTCGGATCCCACATAGGGATGGCCGGTTCGCTCACTGGCTGAGCGTGGTGCTGACAACACCAAGTCAAGGGTTAAGATCCCCTTACCGGTCATCTTTTTAAAAAAATAATAATAATAAAAATAAAATTTTCCATGACTACCAAACATTGCATCTGTTTAGAGTAATAAATAAAAAGCCAGTAAAGATAAAAGGCTAAGAGTTGAAATATAATAATGAGATAGTCCGGATGAGATTAAAAATAAGATAAAAGGCTAGAAATTGGAGGTACCAGAATATGCCACCTCAAACTATGTCTTTTTGGCAAATGGACTATTTTGAGTTAAAGACAATTGAGAATGAGTAGAAGCAGGAAAAGCTCTCCACTTCCCCCTAACTGCATAAATATAGAGTATAAGTTTCCATTTATAAAGGAAATTTCCATTTGTGAAGGTGTCTCCCACCAGGAAGAGAGCCACTCCTAAGGCCAGCTCTTATCACCTGGGAGTCTTATCTGCATAACAAGCCCATCCCCGTTTATCACACATTTCCTCCCTTTCCTCTATCTTGACTCTCCCTCCCAGAAGCCCCAAACCCCTTTTCCTTTGTTTAGACTAAGATGGCATATAAGCCTCAATCATCTGTCCACTTTCTTGAGTTTTCATTTCTTTGTGAACTCCCGTGTGTATGTATGTGATCAAATTTGATTTTTGCTCTGTTTCTTATCAATTTGATTCAAGGCCCCAACCCATGAACCTAGGAGGGTAGAGGAAAAAAAAGTTTTTTCCGTATATAAAAATTATCTACATACATGTGGCATGTGATAAAAGAGTTAAGAAAAATATTTTTTTTAAAGTATGAGAGACAGAGAGGTGTGAAAGAGATTAAAAACAAAGCATATGAGTCTCTAAACAAATCCTTGGAGAGGCCAGGGAACATCTGGTCACCTGTTGAAGCATCAGAAACTCTGACTGGCAGAAGTCCAAATAGTGGCTTTAACCCTCTCACCTTCCACCTGCCCAGAGGCATCACTCCTGTCAAAAGGTTGGTGGGGATGAAACAGAGTAAGGCTAGGCCTGTGAACAAAACTGACTCCATTTTCCCCGCAGAGGACACTTTGTTACTTTTCCACTCCTCAGTCATGAGACCCCCAGGGCAAATGATTACCCTATGGGCTGCCCTGACAAAACAGACTGAGATAAGAGAGGAAGCAGATATTTACTGAGTTGCAAAACCCTTCCCCAAGGCTTGTTTACTATAATTGTAAAAGTTACAGATTAACCTTAAGACCCCTTTAGGAATTCCCACCTGTGCACAAAGCATCAAGGTGACTGCTACAATGACCCTCCTGGGGTGACAATGATGAACAGCATGACCATTTTGGACCTACTGAGCACGCAGACATTGATGCAACCAGGAAGAACAGAAGAACCACCTCCAGTGACGCTGGCCTATACCCCTTAACTCATTTCCCTATAAAAGACCCTGAACAGCTCCCCTCGGGGGGCTAGCTTTACTGTCGCACCATTGCTTGCTTTACTGTTGGGTACTGTTGGGAAAATGGAACAATTTGGTCATTCTCCCCTTGCCTCAGAGCCAGTATTGAGTGTGTGGGTGAAGTAAGTGCGCCTGCAAGGTGGTGCTGTTATGGCCAACGTCCGATGGGTAAAAGAAATTTGCCCACGAGAACTGAGTGATAGGAAAGGGAAAAGAGCTTATTTCTGGCAGCCAGGGCTACGCAGGCCAATCGAAGTGCACAGCCCCGAGTTGAAACCTCTCGCAGCTTTTATTTTTAGCTAGGTGGGAATTTTTCGCACCTGACACAATCTAGCCAATGCAAGCAAGCCAGCCGTACATAAGCTAATTTTGTGGGTAGCCCTGTAGCCCCTCCCCACCCTGGATTCCCCATAGGGACTTTTCAGGCTAAAATGGCAGAGCAGCCTAAAATGGCGTTGGCCATGCTACTCTGTTTATTCCCCCATTTATTTTAGCAAGCGACTTGTACAGAAGCAGAATGCATATATTAAGGTCAGTAGGGGTTGGGGCATCCCTTAACAGTGCCGCTTTGGTGGCTGTTTTACTTCCTGAGGCGCCCGCCCTGTGTGGCCATGTTTTTTTCCAGACCTGCAGCTTCCAAGGACCCTGTGGCCCCTTACCTAGCTTATAGACCTGCATGAAGAGGTCTGGTGACCCAGCCTGGTGTGTGAGGGGTTTGTGACCCAGTCTGTGAATGGGCTTGAGGGGTCTGGGAGCTCCAGACCCAGCCCTAGCTCAACAATCAGCCCAGTCGGTGCAGGATTACCAGCAGGTAAAAGAGCCCGACAACTAGCGTGGTCACCTAGCTTTACAACTGGCGTCAGGAACAGGATTAAGAGCTAGACAAGTGGCGCTGTGAGCAGGATTCAAGACATTAGCCTCACAGTAGCCTTTGTCGTACCCAGACAGGAACACTGTTCATTTCTATGACTTTGGAATCCGAGACCCTAATTTAATTACTGGCAAAAATTGGAAAGCTTTGGGCACCAGAGAAGACTCTAGCTGCAAGAGGCAAGTGACCACTGGGACTATTTTGCTCCCACGTCTCTGCTGCTGGTAGATCTCTCCTGGAGTCCCTGGCCTACCTAAATTCTGACAAGGCAATGCTTCTATGACTTTGGAATCCGAGACCCTAATTTAATTACTGGCAAAAATTGGAAAGCTTTGGGCACCAGAGAAGACTCTAGCTGCAAGAGGCAAGTGACCACTGGGACTATTTTGCTCCCACGTCTCTGCTGCTGGTAGATCTCTCCTGGAGTCCCTGGCCTAAATTCTGACAAGGCAATGCCTTATTCCCTTTACCTTTCTCTGATTTTCTGAACCTTCTTCTGCTGTTTGGTTGCATTGTATCCACTTCTGTATAGGTGCACCCTGGAGGGTTCCTGGCTATGCTTTGTTTTTCTGGTTCAAATCTAGTCAATCAATACTTTTCTTCTTTTTGCTGAAAACAGTGGAGAGAACTGCTTTTATCAATTGTGATTAATGGAATAGTTTGGCTCCTCTGATTGGGACTAGGCTCAACTGGACCCCACTGCTCTTCTTTTCTCTTTGTTTGTTTGCTTGGTTAGACATTTAGTTATATACCGGTAATTTGAATAAACCTTCCAATCCTTACATCAACTTTTGGACTTTTAGGTCATTTGTTTAAGGTGAGAGGGCAAGCCGTGCCTGGCCTGTTGGTAACAGGGACAATGGCCTTGGGCAGAAGGTTCAAGCTGTGATATCCTGGTCTCAGCGTTCTTCCCAGGCACACAGGACAACTCAGTGAGTCGGCTGACAAATCAATGCTGTAAAGCCCTTAGCATCTTGATGGTGTATAGTGGATATCTGCTAAGTGTTCTGAAGGATTAGGTGATAGGTAGAGAAAAGCAAAAGGAGACACAGCACAGCGTCCATGTCAAACCCCACTTCCCAGGAAACTGCAGAGGGCTCAGACAACTGTTTTTTATGATGGTGATGATAATGGAAATCACAAACATATGTTTGTTCCTAAAAGGTGCCTAGCTCCACACTAGGTATTTCCCCACAGATGGCCTCATTTTTGGAACTCTCAACAGCGTTTCAAGTGCTGCATTTCATAGATGCTAAGACTCCACATTTCCGCAAATTCACATCTCTCGGGTTAGGTTATCTTATGATCTTGGTGATAAGAGAGTCTTCTGTTGTGGTTTAATTGTCAGTGCTTGTTTTTCTAAGTGTACATAAAACAATGGTGAATCTTGTAATCTGTGATGTACTAGATTGGATGAAGTGCAGTAGCTGTGACTCTCCATGCTTTCCAGGTGAGAAAACAGAGACTCTGAAAGGACAGACAAACTGACACATGCTGGAAAATGTAGAGCCTGGTGTGACATCCAGGCTCCCAAACTTGTTCTTTTTCCCCCTGGATACCCAAGTGCTGGAAATGATCTGACATGCACTGGGGAGGTCGAACTCCAGAATGTGAGAGCTGAAAAGCTCCCAGGAGATGAGCTTGTCCTCTGCACCAGGACAGAGGTGGCCCTGGACTCCTGCTCTGGCTCCACATTCCTCCTAGTTCACTGCGCCACACTGTCTCTGTCCCAAGACTTTGTTTCTGCTTTTCATATCTTTCCTCCGTTTCCCTATTTTTGACATACTTGGTGTTTTAGATTTTTGTTGTTTATTTTTTGCCTTTGTCTTCCCAGCTGCTGGTGTCACCAAAGAGACAAGGATACTTCAGCAGGAGGGAGGTATCAGGCTCCCATACTATTTTTCTTTTCCGCTTCTTTCCAGTTACCTGACCGCTGGCTGGCTACCGCTGGAAATATATATGGCCTCTGAGATTGGTGAATCAGAGAAGTATCAGCAGAAGTACATGTCCATTCCTTGCCCGGCCAGGAGAGACAATATCATCTGTTGTGTGAACAGTTTATTTCCAGAGTGCCTTGATTTAAGCTTCAAGGAGAAATGCCCAGTTACAGAGCAATTTCCCTGGATATCCTGTTCTAGCTGCCTGGCAGTCCTTGGTGCTAAATGTCAATGGCCCACATCTGGAGAAGCCTGGTGAGTTCTCCTTGATGGCTTGGCTTTCTGGTTTTAATCAAAGTGTCTTATCATTCTCTCACAGGTGCTTGAAATGTGGAAACAAACTTTCAGAGAGCAAATGGATATGCAGAGCTGAAAGGAGTCCTTTGTTCCAAGCCCCTCATTATATAAAGAAAGGGAGGCCCAGAGAGGTGAAGTGTCTTGTCAAAGTCACACAGCAGATTGTGGCCAGAACTATAATCCAGATCACCCACTCAAAGTCATCCAAAGGTTTTCCTTGAAAAGAGTCATAGGCAATATACAATAATATTTGGTGTGATTTTTTCTCATGGAACTTCCTTGACTTTAGTGGGGTACTTGTCTATGCTGTGCATTAGATTTTTAACTCATCTCCTGGCCTCCAGCTCTCCCCTCAGTAATGAACATGTACATGCTGCAAGATTCATCTTCTTAGGTTGAGCTTCTAATCACCTTGTCTCCCTATTCAAATCCCTCAGTGGCTCCCAAGGAATAAAGCCCAATCTCCTTGGCATTGACACTGCACATGGTCTGGGAAGTCTCCCCTCCAGCCTCACTTCACTCTACTTCCTTAGTGTCCTCCCTCAGCCTAAACTGCTTGCCATTCTCTTTTCAAGCCTAAAGTCTTTGCTCATGCTGTACTATGCTGGAACATACTTCCCCAGAGTTCCACTCCTCCTGTAAGGCCTGGCTTGATGTTAGGAAGTCCATAAGGCCAGATCCTGGGAGAAGGGGATGGGATGGAGTTTGCCTGTTTGCTATTGGTAGACGACTTCTCTGCCCAGCGAATTATGCAGGTGAGTGGGCACCAGTAGGTGGTCCAGTGTAGGGCATTCAATGGGATGTATAGAAAGACAGTTTGGTTTGGGGATGGTCTGATAGAAGATGGCAGGTAGGCAGTGACATCCAGGCAAGTGATGTGACAGCAGGTGTCAGAACTCCAGCTTCTGGGATGGGGCAATGTTGTGATAGATTCTGAGCACAAAGCAGCAAACCATACAGAAGTGGCCTTACCTGCAGGAAGATGGCATGTTGGTAGGTAGGACAAATGTTAAATGTAGATGATTTCATTGAGTACTCATCAAAATCCTATGACTATCATTTTGCAAATAAGAAAACTGAGTCTTAGAAAAGTGAAAAACTTCCCAAGGTCACCCAGCTAATCCGTTTTAGAGACAACTCCAGCTCCTTTCAGACATGATTTCATTTCTGGAGGAATCAGGGGTCAGGGCTGAGTAGTACACCAATGAGGTGGGCCTGGAGTAAATTTTATTACTGTTAATAATGGGGAGTGTTCATGGGAGAGCAAGGTTTCTCCCTTTACATGATTATTATGTGTTGTGCATCAGACAGAATGCTAAACGCTATAAATACACTAGTTAATTTTAAATCTCAAAATAAGTCTGTTCAGGAAGAATTAGCCTTCCTATTTTACAGAAGCAGAAGGCAAATAAATAATTTGTCTAAAATCACCTAACTACAACATATGAAGGTGTTCAGCCTAGATCTGTCTGGCTATGAAATATATGTTTTTTCCAGTGGACCAGACTGCCTCTCCATTATGTGTCTAAAAACCATTGAGAATCTCTTTTTTTTCTTTTTTCAAGGAAAAGAGGAGAATGAGAGAAAGTGCATCTTGACAGTGAAAACAGAAAGACACTATAAAGAATTTAAATGCAAAAATGTCATGTTCACTTTGCTCAGGTTCAGAAAGCCCATCACAAGGCCATTACCCTCAGTGGGAGAGTCTGCTTCCCATCACAGGAAGTGTCACCTTCAGGCCCGTCCTTCTAATGGATTTGCTGAATAGGGAGCTTTGAGCCACATTCTGTCTTCATTCATTGTTCAAGTGTTCTCTTTCCCATATGGGCATCCATACTGGTGGACAGTCCTCAGTCTCTTTTTAAAAAAGATTAATCACAGCAGCCGCAGAGTTGAGCCAAGACCAGACCCTTGTGGCACCGGTCCCCAGTCTAAGACCCAGAGGGAAGCACATACAGCCAAGCAGCCGCATAAGTGAGCCAAGACCTGCATGGCACCGGGGTCCAGTCTAAGGCTCTGGGGGAGGGGGGAGGGAAGCGCACACAGCCCAGCAGGCACCGAGGTGAGCTGAGGCCTGCACAGTGCCAGGTGATCAGTCTACAGCCACTGTAAGCTAGAACAGGAGACAAGGTGGTGTAAGGGAATCCTTGAAATGTCTGAAAAAGAATTACGAGCAATGATCTTAAGAAAGCTTGAAGAAAAAAAAGAAGACTCAATTAGAGAACACAAAGAGACAAGAAAAAATATCCAGAATATGAGGGAGGAAATCTACAAAAAAAATTAATACTTTAAAAAAGAATTAGCAGAACTCCTAGAAATGAAAGATTCACTTATTGAAATAAAAAATACAACAGAGAGCTTAAGCAGTAGGCCAGAGCAAGCAGAAGAAAGAACTTCAGATTTCAAAGATGGTCTTTTTGAAATAATCCAGGCAGACCAAAAAAAAAAAAAGAAAAAAAATTAAAAATAATGAGGAAAATGTAAGAGAGATAGCAGACAACCTCAAGTGCTCTAACATCCAAATTGTGAGTATTCTAGAAGGGGAGGAGAAAGGAAAATGTATTGAAGACTTATTCAAGGAAATAATAACAGAAAATTTCCCAGGGATAGGGAGAGATGCAGACCTTCCGATCCAGGAGGCTCAAAGGTGCCCAAACAGATTCAATCCAAAAAGATCCTCTCCAAGACACATTATAGTCAAATTTGCAAAGCTGAAAGGCAGAGAATTCTAAAAGCAGTGAGAGAGGGCCAGCCCGTGGCTCACTCGGGAGAGTGTGGTGCTGATAACACCAAGGCCCCGGGTTTGGATCCTATATAGGGATGGCCGGTTAGCTCACTGGTTGAGCGTGGTGCTGACAACACCAAGCGAAGGGTTAAGATAGCCTTACTGGTCATCTTTTAAAATAAATAGATAGATAGATAAATAAATAGAAAAACAACAACAACAACAACAATAATAATAAATAACAAGCAAGCAAGCAGCAAGAGAAAAACATCAAATCACCTATAAGGGAACCCTTATCAGACTAACAGCAGACTTCTCAACTGAAACCCTACAGGCCAGATGAAAGTGGAATGATATATTCAAAACACTAAAAGAAAAAATTGCCAGCCAAGAATTCTTTACTCAGCAAGGCTATCCTTCAGAAATGAGGGAGAAATAGCGTATTTCCCAGTCAAACAAAAGTTGTGGGAGTTCACCACCACACAATCCGCCCTGCAAGAAATTCTCAAGGGAGCCCTTCATCTGGAATCTTAATAATGAATGTCACTACCATCGATACACAAGAAAGAACAAAACCTGGTGTTAAAACAAAAATGCCAGTGAGAAAGAGCAAGAAGCTAAATCATGCCATCTCAACTATCTAACTAACATGGAAGAAGAGAGATAAAAGGGGAAGTAAGGATCAAAAGATATTTAAAACATCTAAACAAAAAGCAATTCAATGACAGGAATTAAACAATATCTGTCAATAACCATCCTAAATATGAATGTATTAAACTCCCCATCAAAAAGGCACAGACTGACTGATTGGATTAAAAAGCTAGACCCAATTACACTGTCTTCAAGAGACCCATCTCACATATAGAGACACACACAGACTAAAAGTGAAGGGATGGAAAAAGATGTACCATTCAAATGGAAACCCAGGGCCGGCCCGGTGGCACACTGGATAAGTGCGTGGCTTGGGAAGCGCGGCGGCGCTCCCGCCCGAGGGTTCGGACCCCACATACAGACCGGCTCCCGCTCACTGGCTGAGCGAGGCGCGGGAGCAACACCAAGGCTTGCGATCCGTAATAACTTCGTATAGCATANTCCCGCCCGAGGGTTCGGACCCCACATACAGACCGGCTCCCGCTCACTGGCTGAGCGAGGCGCGGGAGCAACACCAAGGCTTGCGATCCCGTTGCCGGTCCCCGGTCCGGTACGGGGGCAACACTGAGGGTTGCGATCTGTTGCCAGACACGGAAAAATGACAAAAGACAAAAAAACAAACAAACAAACAAAAAAAAACCAAATGGAAACCCAAAATGAGCAGGAGTAGCTATTCTTGTATTGGATAAAATAGACTTTAAACCAAAAAAACATAAAAAGAGACAAAGAAGGCCACTATATAATGATAAAAGGATCTATCCAGCTAGAAGACATAACAATCATAAATATATATGCACTGAATAATGGAGCACCCAGATATATAAAGCAAACACTCTTAGACCTTAAGAAAGAAATAGGCCCTAATAAATTAATAGTGGGTGACCTGAACACCCCTCTCTCAGTTTGGGACAGATCTTTCAGGCAGCAAGTCAACAGAGAGACATAGGATCTAAACTACATGTTAGACCAACTGGACCTGGCAGATATATACAGGACATTTCACTCAACAACTAAAGAATACTTTCTTCTCAACAGCTCATGGAATATTCTCCACAACAGACCACCTATTAGGTCACACATCTAACCTCAGCAGATTTTTAAAAATTGAAATCATTCCAAGTATCTTTTCAGACCACAATGGACTAAAATTGGAAATTAATAATAGACAAAACTCTGAAAACTATACAAATACACAGAAACTAAATAATAGGCTCCTGAATGACCTATAGGTCCAAGAAGAAATTAAACAGGAAATCAAAAAATTCCTAGAAACTAATGAAAATAAAGAAACATCATACCAAAACCTGTGGGATACTGCAAAAGCAGTACTAAGAGGCAGATTTATTGCAATAAATGCTTAGATCAAAAGAACAGAAAGACTTCAAATAAATGACCTAACACTACACCTCAAAGAATGTAAAAAACAACAACAATCCAAACCTAAAGGTAGTAGAAAGAAAGAAATAATTAAGTTCAGAGCAGAACTAAATGAAATAGAGACCCAGAAAACAATGGAAAAGACCAACAAAACAAAAAGTTGGTTTTTCAAGAAGATAAATAAAATAGATAGACCATTAGCTAGGTTAACAAAAAAAAGAAGAGAGAAGACCCAAATAACAAAAATCAGAAATGAAAAGGGAGACATTACAACTGATACCACAGAAATACAAAGAATCATTAGGGACTATTATAAACAGCAGTATGTCAATAAATATGAAAATGTGGAAGATACTGATAAGTTTCTAGACACATACAAACTACTGAGACTGAACCAAGAAGAGATAGAAAACCTGAACAGACCAATAACAAGCAAGGAGATTGAAGTGCTAATTAGCAATCATCCAACAAAGAAAAATCCAGGCTTTACAGCTAAATTCTATCAAACTTTCAAAGAGGAGTTAATACCAATTCTCCTCAAACTATTCTAAACAATTGAAACAGAAGCTACTTTCCCAAATTCATTCTATGAGGCCAACATAACTCTGATACCAAAACCAGATAAAGACACAACAACAACAAAAAATAAAATTATGGGCCAATATCCTTGATGAACCTAGATGCAAAAATCCTCAACAAAATATTAGCAATCAGAATATAGCAACATAGGGCTGGCCTCTGGCTCACTTGGGAGAGTGCGGTGCTGATAACACCAAGGCCACAGGTTTGGATCCCATACAGGGATGGCCGGTTTGCTCACTGGGTGAGCGTGGTGCTGACAACACCAAGTCAAGGGTTAAGATCCCCTTACCGGTCATCTTTAAAAAAAAAAAAAAAAGAATATAGCAACATATTAAAAAATTATGCACTCTGAACAAGTGAGATTCATCCCAGGGATGCAAGGATGGTTCAACATACGAAAGTCAATAAATGTGATACATCACATTAACAAACTCAAGGACAGAGACCATATGATTATCTCAATAGATGCTGAAAAAACATTTGACAAAATTCGACATCACTTCATGGTAAAGACTGTCAACAAATTAGGTATAGAAGGAAAATATCTCAAGAGAATAAAAGCTAATTAAGACAAGCCCACTGCCAGTATCGTTCTGAATGGGGAAAAACTGAGGGCCTTTCCCTTAAGAACAGGAACAAGACAAGGATGCCCACTCTCACCACTTCTATTTAACATAGTATTGGAGGTGCTAGACAGAGCAATCAGGCAAGAGAAAGAAATAAAGGGAATCCAGACTGGAAAAGATGAAGTCAAACTTTCCCTATTTGTAGATGACATGATACTATATATATACAAACCTAAAGACTCTATAAAAAAACTCCTAGAGGGCCGGCCCGGTGGCGCACTCGGTAGAGTGCGGTGCTTGGAAGAGTGGCGGCGCTCCCGCCGAGGGTTCGGATCCCATATAGAGACCGGTCCGCTCACTGGTTGAGCGTGGTGCTGACAACACCAAGTCAAGGGTTAAGATCCCCTTACCGGTCATCTTTAAAAAAAAAAAAAAAA
>NW_007728643.1:190605-209675 GCF_000696425.1 Galeopterus variegatus | reverse complement strand
ACACTGAGGGTTGTGATCCCGTTGCCGGTCGCGGTACAGGTGCGACACTGAGGGTTGCGATCCCGTTGCCGGTCACAAAAAAAAACAAAAAAAAAACTCCTAGAGCTGGTTAATAACTTCAGTAACATTGCAGGATACAAAATAAATGCCCACAAATCAGTTGCATTTATATACTCAAATAATGAACTAACAGAAAGAGAAATAAAGAAAGTAAGCCCATTTACAATTGTCACACACACACAAAAATGCCTAGGGATCAACTTAACCAAGGAGGTGAAAGACCTCTACAACAAGCGCTACAAACCAACTATGAAAGAAATTGAAGAAGACACAAAAAGATGGAAAGATAGTCCATGCTCTTGGATTGGAAGAATTAGCATTATGAAAATGTCTATACTACCCAAGCAATCCTGAGCAAAAAAACAAAAAACAAAAAACTGGAGGCATAACACTACCTGGCTTCAAATTATACTACAAAGCTATTGTAACCAAAACAGCATGGTACTGGTATAAAAATAAACATTCAGACCAGTGGAGTAGAATTGAGAACCCAGAAATCACTTCTCAGCTTACAGCCATCTGATATTGGACAAAGATGAGAAAAATCTACATTGGGGAAAAGACTGCCTCTTCAACAAGTGATGCTGGGAAAACTGGATATCCATATGCAGAAGAATGAAACTAGATATGCACCTGTCACCATACACTAAAATAAAATCAAAATGGATTAAAGACTTAAGTATAAGACCTGAAACTGTAACATTACTAAGGGAAAATATAAGTGAAACACTTCAGCAACTAGGTCTAGGCACAGACTTTATGAACAAGAAGAGCCTGAAAGCACAAATAGTAAAAGAAAAAATAAACAAATGGGACTAAATCAAACTAAAAAGCATCTGCACAGCAAAGGAAACAATCAACAGAGTGAAATGACAACCTACAGAGTGGGAGAAAATTTTTGCTAACTATGTATCTGACAAGGGATTAATGTCCATAATATACAAGGAACTCAAGCAATTACACAGTAAAGAAACAAAGAACCCAATTAAAATATGGGCAAAAGAGCTGAATAGACATTTTTCAAAGGAAGACATACAAATGGCCAACAGGCACATGAAAAAATGCTCAACATCACTAGTCATCAGGGAAATGCAAATTAAAACTACATTGAGATACCACCTCACCCCAGTTAGACTGGCTATAATCAAAAAGACAGTGGATAACAAATGCTGGTGAGGGTGTGGAGAGAAGGGAACACTCATGCATTGTTGGTGGGACTGTAAATTAGTACAACCATTATAGAAAACAGTATGGAGGTTTCTCAAACAACTACAGATAGGTCTTTCATACAATCCAGCAATCCCACTTCTGGGTATATGCCCAGAGGAATGGAAATCATCATGTTGAAGGGATACCTGCACTCCCATGTTCATCACAGCTCTGTTTACAATAGACAAGACAAGGAGCCAACCTCAATATCCATTGATGGATGATTGGATAAGGAAACTGTGGTATATATATATATATACCATGGATTTCTACTCTGCCGTAAGAAACAATGAAATTCTCCCATTTGCAACAACATGGATGAGCCTGGAGAAACTTACGTTGAGTGAAATAAAAGCATAGAGGGATAAATATGTACTCACTCATATATGGGAGCTAAGAGAGAAAGAAGGAAGGAAAGAAAGATCACAGTAGTGTGTTGACTTGTAGAGGGAGAGAACATTCCTTGGGCTACAAAAAGGAGTGGGGGGGGAAGGGGGAGAGAGAGGGAGGTTGGGGATAATTGGGTGGGGGACACGGGGTGCAAATGCAATTTGTGGTAATGAGTATGCTGCCAGTATGAATCTGGCCTTCACATCATGAGCACAAGGGGTGACAATCAGCTTTGTATCACATGAATACTCATAACCAATTAAAAAAATAAAATAATAAAATAAATAAAAAATAAAAATATTAATCAAATGGACAGAGACTCCTTCACTCACCTCCTTTCTAAAAGCCAATATGTAGGGCTGGCCCGTGGCTCACTTGGGGGAGTGAGGCGCTGGTAGTGCCGAGGCCGCGGGTTCGGATCCTATATAGGGATGGCCAGCTCACTGGCTGAGCGTGGTGCAGACTGCACTGTGCCAGGGGTTGCGATCCCCTTACTGGTCAGAAAATAAATAAATGAATGAATGCCAATATGCAGAACATCAAAGAAGCCCAACATGTCTTAGGTCTATTCCTTATGTCGTCTATACTTGGGGCTTTACCTTGTGCATTGGAGCTGTACACTCATGATAGGATGGGATACCTTGTTCAAAAGGACCCCATTTATGCATTTATCTTGCTTTTCTCCTTGTCAAAGCCTGATCAGATTCTGTTCATGCCCATTTCAGCTTTGAACTGAGATGTAGTCTCTCAGGGTTTTATTTATCTAATCATTCAATTTTCCTTCCATCCCAGAAAACCATCTTCCCATAAAGCTAGGAACAATGAAAGGCTTTTCCATTGTTTTGTGCTCCATGTCAGTGAGAATCTGCTATGGGAGTGCAACATTTCTGAACCAAGGATGCTCAGGGCTGGGGCTGCACACCCTAAGGTAAGATCAGTGGTCTAGGGAAAGGAGAGGAAGCACTGAGTACTAGGCACTGTAAATACAGTCTTCTGTGTCATTGTCAAAACTACTTTATGGAGGAGACTGTGGCTCAGAGAGTTGCTTAAGGTCACACAGTTAGCAAACAACAGAGCAGGGATCCAAACCCAGGTCTTTATTTCAGAGCCCGTGCTTGAGTAGCTACACTGTACTCTCTTAGATTTTCTAGGAGACATCACGGAGGTGGTCAGTATCAGAGCCCTAGCCAGTGGTCCCTTGGGTAAGTCACTTCACAGTCTTAAGACCCTCTAATTTTTTTCCCCTCATTTTATAGGTTAGAGAAGGAACCCAAAGTTTCTATAATTCTAAACATTTCATGGGTTGAGCATTGCTTCTGAAGCCCTTTGATCCTCGTCATCCAGACCCCAAACAAAAGAGGTTCATGTTAAAATCTTGCCTGTCATATTTAAATCTTTTATCTATTTATTTTTTGATTTGAAAAAGAAGGAAACCAAACCAAAGGTGAAACTTGACTCCACTAAGGAATTTGAATTATTCCTGAAACTTTTCAAAATGTATATACTGCTGAAGAAAGAAATGACCTAGTTTTCTGTTTACCACACATACTCTCTTTCTTTATCAAAATAAAGTTAATTCTTTTGTGACTATTCCAGCAAGCCTCTAAGCTTCTCAATAAGTGTTCATTCCCAAGACTTTCTGTACTTATTCAATATACATTTCCTGACATCCTGCTCTGCTGTTGTGTGTGGGTGAGCACGTGCGTGCGTATGTGCGTGCATGCTCCCATTGCGGTTGCTATGAAGGACAGGAGAACCCTAGTTGGAAAGACAGTCATATCTAAAACTGAGGACAACACTGTAGCAGGGGTGAAGTTTTAGCTTGATACTTTGGGTCCAAAAAGAAGTCTGGGATCAGTACACATGAATTAGACAAGGAATTGGTGTTTATATGTAACTGGACCACTCACTGGGGGTTCTAGAACAATATCAACCTTGGGGAGGAGATGATCTAAAGTGGAAAGGACCCTGGGTCACCAGTACCCCAACCTTGGGGTTACGGATGGACTCTGTTCTGGGTCAGATCTGGGATGCTGGGCAGGGCCACAGATCTTGACCCAGGAGGAGTAATCTACTCAGGACCCTAGACCTATAACTTAGGCCAACCGCAGGGTAGTAAAAGCTCAGCTCAGAGTTTATTGAGTGGCTGGGCTTAAGCTGTGACACAGGGAGCAAGGGCTCCTTTAACTCCAAAGAAGGCCTGGGTTGGAGGGAAACAGAGGAGTGGAGCAGCAGCCGGGTCTTTAGGTCTTCCAGCCCAAGTGTCCAGGATTTTGGGTCAGCTTGCCCAGATGTGGAGCAAGAGAAGAGAGAAGTGGGGTCTGAAAGCTGTCAGAAGTCAAATGTAAAAAATGGTGTCAGATTCTTTTTAACAATATGTAACTGCCTACTCGACATCTCCCCTGGGATGTCTAATCAAAGTTCAAGTACATCATGATCAAAACAAAACATTTGATTTACAACTCTTTCCCCACTCAACTTGTCCCTCCCTCGGTCCTGCCATTTCAGTACATGGTACAGTCGTCGATCCATGTGCTCAGGCCAAAAACCTAGGAGTCGCTTCTGATTTCTCTCCATTGCTTATGCCCCATGTCTAGCTAAACTGCCCGTACAACCTAAATCCATCTCCTCTGTTACCACCTTAAGATGCAGAGGTTGAACAGGCAGAGGCAGTCCTGGGCGCAGCACTCAAAGCCAGCTCTTGACTGTGAAGTGAGGCTAGGTTAGAATATCACTTTCTATGGGGTTAAGCTGTCATTAACCACTACTGAGCTACTGAAATAATCTCCCAGCCGATTGCTCTGTTTCTGTTCTCATTCCTGTGTGATCCAGGCTCCATACTGCAGTCAAAGTGACCTTAAAACACAAGCCAGACTGGGTCACTCTCCTGTTCAAACTCTCCCAGTGGTCCTCATCACACTCAGAATCAACTCAGCTCTGCATTGTGGCCCACCAGCCCTCTAGGATCTGTCCCCGCCAACTTCTTTTTTTTTTTTTTTTTCCTTTTTGTCTTTTTTCGTGTCCGGCAAAGGATCGCAACCCTCGGTGTCGTGCCCGTACCGGACCTGGACCGGCAACGGGATCGCAACCCTTGGTGTTGCCCCGCACCTCGCTCAGCCAGTGAGCGGCCGGTCTGTATGTGGGATCCGAACCCTCGGCGGGAGCGCTGCCATGCTTCCCAAGCGGTGCACTGTAGCAGTGCGCCACTGGGCCGGCCCTCATTATCACCTTCTTAAGGAGCTTTTTTAGATATTTTTTTGTTTGTTAAATCACCCTCTTCCCTCCCCCTGCCCCCAGTTTTAAAGCCACAGATATACTGTATATCTGTGCATTATACATAAAAGGAGGAAGTTCTTTTGCCATATCACTCCCACTGAGAACGCATGAATTGTAATCCTATTCCTTGTGCCAATCAGAGCATGGCACTGGGGGTGGGCACAGACCCTAAACTGGACTATCAGAGTGCAAACAGGGACTTTTATTTTTTTCAACTGAACCATTTATTTATTTATTCTATGTTGTAGGATACATTAAAAAATTTTTTTTAATTTAATTTTTCATTGTACATGTTTATGGGGTACAGTTTGTTGTTTCAATATATGCATATATTGTATAATGATCTAATCAGAAGAGTTAGCATATCTGTAACTTAAACATTTATTACTTCTTTGTGGTTATAATATTCAAGATCCTCTTTTCTGGCTATCTTGAAATATACAATAGAATATTATTAGCTGTTGTCACCCTAGGGTACTAGAACTTATTCTTCCTATCTAACTGTAACATTGTAACTTTGTACCAGTCTACTAACCTTTCCCTGGCCCCTTCCCCTCCCTTTTCTTGCCCCTGGTAACCACTATTCTACTCTATTTCTCTCTTCTTTCCTCTCTTTTTAATTCTTCTTAATTGGCCCATGATAACTGTATATATTTATGGAGTACAGTATGATAATTGGGTATATTCATACCGTGTGCAGTGATCATATCAGGGTGCTTAGTCTGTCACTTCAAACATTTGTCACTTTGTGTTAGGAACATTCAGCATCATGACTAGCTACTCGAAGATGCACAGTACTCTGTTGACTGTAGTCTCCCTATGTTACTATGGAACCCTAGATGCCATTCTTCCTCTCTCTCTTATATTTTGTATTCACTGACCACCCTCTCCCCATCCACTTTTCCCCCTTCCCTCATCCTTATCTAGTGACCACTATTTTACTCTCGTCTATGAGATCAACTTTCAAAAGATAAACTGAAAGAAAAGAACGCTGGCTGAAAATTTAAATACTGAGAGCTCTCTCTCATGTTACAAAAAACACTAAAATCTCTGCTCATCAATCATGAAGATGAGAAAAGAATTATGATAGTCAAGAAAATACAGATAATGATATCAACAGAGATAAAATGATGATGAGGATCAGAAAGCAAAAGAGAGATAAAAATAATGGTAAAAAATAAGGTAATTTGTACTCTTGACAGAGAACACACGAAGGTCAATATTGGCTTTTTGTTGATGAATTCATTGTGCTCTTTCATTGTGTACTGTTAAAATGAGTTTCATTCAACTTGATTTGGTGAAAGACAGTTTTTTCTGTTTTTTGGTTTTTAATAACATTAGAACTCTTTATATGCCATGTTAAGGACGTCAACATCAAACTTAATGAATGTCATCAACTCAAAAAGTATTTAAGATTAGTCACATGCAATAAAACTTGAAATGCTCTGACAATCTTACAGCTCCTATGTGAATGAAACTTGTAGAGATTTTCCCGAAGTTGATGATAATCCTGAAAATGTACATGACACTCTCAATAACAAGTTGTGGAGCTGAAACTTGCTAAGCTATCCATAATGAAAATACATTTAAGTCTCCATGCTGAAGGGAGAAGTTCTCAACTATCTTTCTGTTTCTTTTGTAGAAAATATGCTTGTAGAGATTTTCCCGAAGTTGATGATAATCCTGAAAATGTACATGACACTCTCAACAACAAGTTGTGGAGCTGAAACTTGCTAAGCTATCCATAATGAAAATACATTTCAAGTCTCCATGCTGAAGGGAGAAGTTCTCAACTATCTTTCTGTTTCTTTTGTAGAAAATATGATAAAATTGCTGTCATATGAAGAGGTGATCAAAGAGTATGCAGCCAAAAGTGTAGGAAAAAATTAATAAAAACAAAAATTTGGGATTTTGTGATATTTGTCAGCTTTTAAGAATTTATAGCTTATGAGGTTTATTTTCTCATTTGAAATAAGTATTCACTCTTGAACCTAATTTTGTTTTCACATTTTTATATTCTTTTTCTCTAAGTGGGCCCACACAGGAACAAATCATATGTATTTCAGGCCACATCAAACCCAAATCTGCTTCTGACACAGCAGACAGGAAATTGTAGCTGTGGCTTTTGTCACCCTGAAGATGGAAAAATATGGGATATAAGGCCCATTCTAGCAAGGCCTAGAGACTAAGGGGGCAGGAATTTCTTGTGTAACATATGGTATACAGTTTACATTTGTTGAAACAATTAGCTGCTCCTTGACCAATAAGGCAAGAGCTCCTCTATATGGCATCCCCCATGCAGATCAGAAAGAAAAAGCATCATTTTCTATGTTCACCTCAAAACATTATGTTTTTGTTTTCAGTATACTAGGTTGTCTCCCCAAAATTCATGTCCACCTGGAACCTCGGAATGTGACTTCATTTGGAAATAGAATCTTTGCAGAGTGGTTAAGATGAGGTCATTCTAGATTAGAGTGGGCCCTAAATCTAGTGTCCTTATAAGAAGGCTATGTAAAGAAGGACAGAGACACAGAGAAGGGCATGTGAAGATGGAGGCAGAGATTGGAGTTATGCTGCCACAGGCCAAGGAATGCCTGGGGCCACCAGGAGCTGGAAGGGGCAAGGAGGAATTCTCCCCTAGAACTTGGGAGGGAGTATGGCCCTGCCTATACCCTAATATAGCACTTCTAGCCTCTAGAACTGTGAGAGAATACATTTCTGTTGTTTTAAGCAACCAAGTTTGTGGCAATTTGTTATGACAGACCTAGGAAACTAATACATAGGGTAACCTTGGGTAAGAGGGGGCAGGTGCTAATGGTCAGAGTTTCAAGATAGACAAGCAGAAAAATTTTGCTGCAAAACAAACATTCCTGGTGCTTTTTTATACACTAATTGCTTTGCAGGCCATGACAGGGGACAGAGAGAGCAGTTAGACACAGTCCTGACCTCATGGAGCTTTCAAGCGGCAGAGGAACAGGCATGGGTAAAAAGATGACTGCTTTCCACGGGAGAAAAAGCAGAGCAGGGATCCAGACCACATGTCCCACAGGACTTCCTGTGGTGGTGAGATGACCGTTTAAGGGGGTGTGAGTGGTGTGGGACTGAGCCAACAGCAAACTAGAGAAGGGCTTGGGTGCAGAGAGAGGGGGAGAGGGAGGGAGGAGATGGATTTTTGACATTTTCCATGAGGATGAAACTTTGAGAAGGGAAAATATTTAAAGGTGATTTTTCAGAAGGATTTCTGGGTGGGGTTCTGTGCAAATTGTCTGGTGTGCTTTTGACAAAATCAACAGTGAAACTCTCCATTGTTATCCAAAGCTTTGAGTGAAACTAATGTTTCTTTGATGTGGCATCTTAAAGAGACAGGATCATGAGGCCTTCTGTCTTCATGTTGGTTACCTATGGACAAAATATTCACAATGGAAGGCAGGGTGTGGGCTGAGCAGGAGACAAGCTACAAACAAAGCAGCAGTCAAGGCCAGTGACAATGAAGTCATCATCCTCTCTTTGGGAGCTACTCTTTGTTCCCTAGGATTTCCCACAACCTAATGCAAGATCCCCCCAAAATGTAAGTTTTTGCAGAATAAGCAATCATCTCTCTGGGGTGATTGTGACTATTGATGCTAGTATTGGTCCTCTCCCCTCCTCTTCCCTTTCCCACCAGCCATAAGCAGGAAACAACTAGAGCCCACTGGCTTTAGAACGCGCTCTTACACTCTTGTCAGTCCTGTCAAAGATTCACAGAAACCCTAGCTAAGTTTCTCTCTCTATTCAGGCATAACCCCTGAGAGCCCCCTTGCAAACTATTTCTTCTCATTAACCCTCCTTTCTAACTTCAGAGTGCATTTGCCATGGGATCTGAACACATCCTTAGTTGCTAATGTGGTATGTTATTTCTAAGCCTTGTATTTTATAAAGTACATCATAAAATTCAATCCCAGGGCCCAGATGGTTTAGAGAATGTTTCAAATGTTCTACTTATTTAGAAGCAAGGGGGGTTAGTCTTAAAAAAAAAATCCCTTTACATCTTGGCCAAGTCCCCGATGTACAGTTGGACCACATCATAAAAGACTCTTAAATGGTTATGGCCAGTGTCATTGGATTGAATCATCTCCCTACTCAGATGATGAGTGTATGGGATTGGGACTGTTCCCAAACCCAGAGAACTTTAGAATGCAAATTCAGGCACCAGGGGAGTTGGCTGCAGCCACCTGCTTTCTTGGAAACTAAAGAGGCAAAGGCATCTGTCGATCATGTTCCCATGGTACTAGCTCCCACCGACTCTAAACATGACATTCATTTGAAAATAAGTTCCCAAATGATGTCAGAGTTGGGAAGAAATTGCATCCCGAGCATCATTCATGGCCAGCAGTCAATTCTTGATTGTTTTGGTCTCTCTCTTGTCTTTTCCAGGAAACATATTCTCTTCTAGCCATGGCTCAAAGTCTACAAAACCTGCATCTTTCACCTCAGCATGAACTACTGAACTCTAGCTGCTTTCACTGCAGGGTATGGGGTTTAGACCTGGCTCTGCTTCTTGATTGCTATGTGAGCCTGGATGGGTTATTTATTAGTCTGTTTTCATTGCTTACAGCAGAATGCCTAAAATTGGGGAATGTATAAAGGAACAGAATTTATTTCTCACAGTTTTGGAGATTGGGATGTCTACAGTCCACAAGGCACATCTGGTGAGGGCCGCCTTCTACAATGATGCAGGGTGTAACACGTGAAAGAATGGCCTGAGCAGGAGAGCAAACCTCCTCACTTCTCTCCTTTTAAAGCCATCAGAACCACACCCATTACTCTCTAAATAGATCAATTAATTCATGAGGACACAGTCCTCACAATCTAATCACCTCTTGATGCTGTACCTTTCAAATACCATAATTGGATTTCCTACCCTCTTAACACTGTTACAATGGAGATCAAGTTTCCAATACATGAAATTTTGGGGGACACATTTAGCCCATAGCAAGTCTCTTTTCTCTCTGTCTTGATTTTCCCCATATGTAGAGTGAAGGTGGAGAAACATGAATTCTCCACATTCTAATGGGGAGAAGACTTTACTTTCTCCCAGGGAACCAGTGATTCTGATCATCTACCATGTATTACCTCTTACTCTGGATGTCACTGGCAATTTTAGCATGGCTCTGAAAGTCCTGTCTTCTATAGCAGGCAAACTAGATGTGATGGTTAATTTTGTGTGTCCATGTGACTGGGCTAAAGGATTCCCAGTTAGCTGGTAAAACATTTCTGGGTGTGTCAGTGAGGATGTTTCTGGAAGAGATTAGCATTTGAATCAGTGGACTAGTAAAAAAGACCCACCCATGCTGATGTGGGTGGGCATCATCCAGTCAGTTAAATGCCCCAGTAGAATAAAAAGGTGGAGGAAGGGTGAATTTGCTCTCTCTCTTCTTGAGCTGAAACATCCATTTTCTCTTGCTTCTGGGACTTATACCAGTTGTCCCCCAGGTTCTCAGGTCTTTGGCCTCAGACTCGGAGTTACACCACCAGCTCCCCTGGTTTTCAGGTCCTTGGACTTGGACTGATTATACCACTGGCTTTCCTAGTTCTCCATCTTACAAGTGGTGTATCATAGGACTTGGTGGCTTCTATAATTGAGTGAACCAATTTCCATAATAAATCTCCTCATATGTCCATATGTATCTCAGCTCCCCTGGTTTTCAGGTCCTTGGACTTGGACTGATTATACCACTGGCTTTCCTAGTTCTCCATCTTACAAGTGGTGTATCGTAGGACTTGTTGGCTTCTATAATTGAGTGAACCAATTTCCATAATAAATCTCCTCATATGTCCATATGTATCGTATTGGTTCTATTTCTCTGAATAACCCCAATACACTAGATAATTAAAGGACCTCTGTGAGGTTACTGTTTTGAAGAGCTCCAGGAGAGCCAATTACATTATATTCTATATATAATAAATGGTGCCCTGGAGTTATGCAACCTGGCAGGTACGGAGCATGTGGTGGGAACCACTATTTCTGCATCTTAAGTTATTTGATGAAGACACTTATCTCAGTGATTCCTGCCTCCAGGGACATGACAGTTGTTTTTGATATACTGTTTTACTAGGGAGAAGAAACTGTAGGGGCTTCCCTTTGGCCTTTCATACTTCTCTCCTTCGTCATGGATTAGGAAGCCAGTGTGTGAATTTTGTAAGTTGCTGAGAATATGTGTCCAGCACTATATTCAGAAATTGCAAGATGGATTTTAAGTTTCTACTGAGCTTGCAATGAAACAAAATTGAATCAAAATTCCATTTATTATTTGACCTTTATAAGCCCTCACTCTGCCTGATGGACTGCAAGTATGAGTAGGTTCTGGATCCTAGGATTTAGTATTTGATTAAAGTCAGTAATTCCTCAGAAAGATATTTACTCTGTTAAAAAGGCACATGTCCTTTTGGGGAAGGTAGAAGAAAGACTTTCAGTGCATACCTCTAATATTATTATATAGTTCATGGTTCTCTCTTCAAGGGTGCTTGGCCATCCCTCCGTTTAAGAGGCTTAATGTTTGTTCACATATGGAAATTGCCTTGGGGACTGCAACAATATTAGTGGCATAATACGTTTGTATTTTAAGACCTAGAGCTATGCAAATCAAATAGGTCTCTGATGAGATGCCAGTTTATTTAGGCTCTAGGGTACCCCAAGGTCAACTGTACTCTCCAGAGTTCCCTGCAAGTCAGACACTGCAATATTGCTGCCTATTTATTATGATAACCACATCTAGTTTACAACTGCCGGTAAAATTCTTCTAATCGACTTGGCCCCCCTGGATTTCTCTCATCCCAGTGAAATCAGTGACCCCATTTTACCTGGGACTTTTCCCAACAGCTTCTCTCACTCATAGGGAAATACCACCAAAGCACTTTTCAGTGATGCCAGTACTTTCTTCATCCATGTAGCTCTTAAGGTCATGGTAAGAGAGTGTGTTCAGAGCAACATGGTAATCATCAGTACGGGGTGAATGGGTCGTGCATGATAAATCCACTTTAGAATTTCCATCCCTCAAAGACTTTGGTTTCCTTCCTCTGCTAATACCAAAGGATTTCTGGAATTACAACTTCCTTTATTTATGTTGTTGCTATGTTCATGTTTCCATCAACAGCTCCCCTGTGCTCAAGCTACATGATGAATCCAGAATTATTGGAAAGATACTTTATTGATAACTTCAGCCAGATGTACTGTGTTCTTCTCTGTTTGGCTGAAGCAATCTCAAACTCTATCCCTGCACTTGTTCCCCTGCTTTTTAAGTCTCTCCTTGAGGTTTGACTTTGCAATTGTCTCCTTTCTATCCTTTAAAGCACTCCTGGATTTGACTCTAAATTGGTCTCAAGGTGATGATGAAGGGAGGAAAGTTACCTTGACTTCCTCTTGCAGGGCATCCCATTGGCCAAGGGAGTTATAGATTCTCCCAGCAATGAAGGAAGAGCCTCATCAAACAAGGGAGGAACTTCTGCTTCTGCTGCCAAACAAGGCTCAGTGTGGGCTGGACTTTCAAGGTACCCTTGAAAGCACTCCCTGTGGTCCCATGCAATTTCCAGGGAACCATTCCTTCATAGTCAGTACCCTAACTTTTACAACAGAGAGAACTGGTGAGTCTGGGAATTCATTTTATACTTTACCAAAGATTGGGCTGAAATTTGCTTTCTTTCTGCCTCAGCTTTGTAGATGTAAAATATAAGAGATTGTTTTTGCCTGGACATGGAAGTTTCTCAGATTTGAGTCCACACCTTCTACAGAATTTGGGATTTGAGTTTGTCAGCCTCTTTTTTTTAGCTATTGATTTTTCTCCACCATTTGGACCTTGAATTCCACATGCATGTTTTATGGCTATTTTCCTCCAAACGTTACCCTGAAGCCCAGCACCTCAGTGTGTCCTCAGGCAATAGTTTAGTCATTATTTGTTACTGTATGCCATGAGTTTCTAACTTCTATCTGGAAAATTAATGAGAGTTTCCCTGCCTTTAGCTACCCTGCATTATTTGACAATCCAAAAATCCCTGCTCCATTTTAGCCTCCTCAACTCCCATTCCCTGAGGCTTTCTGACCTGTAGCTCATTCCTGGACACTTAGTTGCAAATAACAGAACTGATTTTGGTTAACTTCTGCCAAAAAAGTAACAGTCAGAAGAGTATTAGATGACTTACAGAATCAACAGGAAATTCTGGAGAACAGAATGTTGGTAAGAATAGGGCCGGCCTGGTGGCGCACTGCTACAGTGCGCCGCTTGGGAAGCGCGGTGGCGCTCCCGCTGAGGGTTCGGATCCCACATACAGACCGGCCGCTCACTGGCTGAGCGAGGGACGGGAGCAACACCGAGGGTTGCGATCCCGTGGCCGGTCCCGGTCCGGTACGGGCGCGACACTGAGGGTTGCGATCCGATGCCGGTCACGAAAAAAAGACAAAAAAAGGAAAAAAAAAAGAATGTTGGTTAGAAAGAATAAAGGGAGGAAGGGTGGTGGAGAGCAGGACACTGGATCTCACATATACTCCACAGCACGGAGAATTACCCACAAATAGGAAGAGGGACTGATGCTGGGCAAGGGGAAAAAAACAAAACAAAAAATAGGCTCACTAATAATTTTCATTCATGCAACAATCATTTATTGAATACTCTCTATGCTATGTGCTAGGCCGTAGTTTTTGACCACAGGTAACCCAGTGCCACTTAGAGGTACCTTAAAGAGTTCTGCAAACAATGATATGTTTCCTGCCAAAGAATGAAAAGTCGAATTGTCTGAGAAATTCACCATTCCTTTTATCACACCAAGGACAATCCTACCTCTGGGCCTTTGCATCTGCTGCTTGTTTTGCTCAGATAGTCTCTTCTAGAGAGCACATGGCTAGCTCCTTACTTCCTTCCCTTTTCTGCTGGATCAAACTATGTCAACATGGTAAAGATGGAAGCTGCATTTTCCACAATCTCTGTTTCTAGATTGCTCTAGGTTAGGGTCGGCAAAAAAAGAAGCATGTGTGAACTTTGGAAGGCTGAAGTGGAGCAGTAGCCCTCACTCTAGGAAAGCTGTTATTGGCAGATGAGGTAATGGACAGATGCAGAAGTGCCTCGTGGGCCCCCAGCAGTGCTTGCTCTCCTCTCCTCCACCCTCGGATCCTTGGCTATGGCCCTGCAGAGGTAGTAGATGCACAGAAGCAACAGCTGTCCATAGACCTTTCCATGAGCTTTCTTCATGGTTCCCCGTCACTGTCTGCACATCCTTGCCTTCTCAGAGTCTATGCGAACTTCAATTTGTCCACCTTAGCCTGTGCCTCAGGAGGACTAGTTAGTGACCCTCCCCCAACCATCAATCCAGGTCAAGCTGAGGCTGAAAGTAATATTTGGGTCAAATTCTAAGACAGAAGCTAAGCTTTGGTGCATTCCTAAACAATACCCTGCATTTTGTCAGCAAACTTTAGGTATTTGAAAGCTTTTTTTTTTTTTTTTGCAAACTCTCATCTTTTCAACAACGCTGTTGGGGGAGGGCGTAGAAAGGGTAGTTTTCATTCAACCCATTTCATGAATGAAGAGGCTGAGGTTCAGAGACTTGAAGTGAGTTGACTACATGGTAGGAAGTACCAGAGTTGGTTTTCTGGGTCCTTTGCTCAGTTTCCTATATTGTGTCCTATGTCACTACCTTTATGAGATCTCTCTGAAAGGCAGAACCAAGACAAAGACTTGTGTGCTGATAGTTTATTTGGGAAGTGATCTTAGGGAATAGAAATGAGGGACTGAAAAGTGAAACGGGGAGGGGCAGAAGCCAATGCAGGGGCTGCTATCCAGTTGGCCACTGCTTTTTTTGTTTGTTTGTTTTATCATTACGCAATTTAAACATTTTTTGTGGCTTTGGATGAGGACTAGTACTTGATCCCAGGAGACCTTCTCAGGTACCTTATGGATTGTTGGACCACATGTCAGAACTGCCCAAGGGATGAAAGGGGAAGCATTTAAGTACAGATCAAGGGTGGCCCTGGAGGTTTAGCCCCCACCTCTGCCTTCTGCGTTGTACATGTGAGAGTGCTGGTGGCTTCCTGTGGGTTTCCCATGACAAAGCAGTGAGAAGCTCCTGGGATAGGAAGTAAGAAACATGATCAAAGATTGATTCTGGAGCCAGAGTACCTGGGTCAGAATCCTAGCCCTGCCACCTGTGTGACCTTAGGCAAATTGTTTAACTCTCTGTGCCTCCATTTCTCCATCTGGAAAATGGGATGAAATTAATAGTCACTACATCATAGGTTTACCTGGCTTGACACATTTAAACTGCTTAGAACAATGCCTGGCACATGGGAAATGCTCAGTGCATATGAGATACCACTACTGGGGTCAGATGATGTGGCTTCTTAACGTTTAGTCTCAGGAACCTGAATTTAATGATGAAAGCAGTTGGAAGTCCTCTTACATGCTGAGCATTGGAATGACATGATCACCTTGTGTAGTGACAGGAGCACCTCGGTTTTAGGATGATTAACCTGCCAGCTTGTTAAGTACTCAGAGGCCACAAACTAAAAGAAGGAGACTTAGTGGATGCCCAGGTGTGACGGCTGTAACAAATCCCTCAGTCACAGGTACAGCCAACTAATGACCAAGTTCTCCTAAGGATCAACAGACAGATGGAAAATTCTTTGGCACCACCTGCCTGGCCTCAGTCCCTGAGGATATTTGTCAGACAATGATAGCCCAATGTTTAGGGACTTAAAAATAATAGGAAGCCTACATTATTTGGTAACTTGGCATGGGTTGAAGGAACAAAGGTTTAGACTGATTTGCATGTGTCTCCTGGCTTTGGTAACTTTGGTGAATTTCTTTACCTCTGAGATTTAGGAGGGTTATCATCTATAAAATAGGTAGAATATGTCTGCCCCATAGTATTTTTTGAAAATAATGAAATAAATAATTACTGCTCCTGAGAGTGTAGGGCTCTCAGTAGGCCTTCAGTAAAGAGTATTGTGAAGTGGGTAATGGTATGTATACTATTATTATATTATGTAGTGTTGTTGTAAGGATTAAAAGAGGTGAGGTATGTAAATCACCTAGCAGGATATTTGATATTCAGTAGGTGCTTAATAAATATGTTTACCTCTTCCCTCCCTTCTCATCAGGCTGCTTGTCTTTTCTCTGGGATCTGTGCTGTTGCTAATGACAGACAAGTCTTATATACCCCATCTGTAGTTCACCATCCACCAACAAAGTGTGAATTTTCTTAGCTTCTTAGTTCTCTGGTGCCCAGGACGACTGTCTTAGTCAGTGTAAAGCTACACGACTATGCCAATTGTCAGGTTACGGCAATAGCTATGCTAAAGCCAAAACATTTCATTACTTTTGTTATACTAAGTTTCCATTTGTATTGTCAGAGCTAGGGCTCGAAGCCTTCAAACCCATTGCACAGATTGGGTCACCAGACCCCTCACATGCAGGCCCACAAGCTAGGTAATTGGGAAAGATCCTGGGAGCCGTTGGCAGATGACAAAGCTCAGTCCTCAGCAGCAGCAGCAGCTTACAGCGGCCTCCAGCAGCAGCGGCAGTGGCCTCCTGGAGTGTCCCAGAGGCTCTGGCAGCAACAGCTTGCAGCAACAGCCTCCAGCAGCAGTAGTGGCTTCCCTGTGCCCCCCTCCCCGGGGGAATCCCAGGGGCAGGAGGGCCCTGTGGATCAGAGCCTCTTGTCCTTTATACTTAAGTCTATAACCCAGGACTCCTGGGTACACATGTGCAATTACATTAGACAATAACCAAGAAACACCTGGGCACATATGCATATTTACATCAAACGCTTGGCAAGATTCTGAACACCTGAGGGGCCCTGACCATTTTCCTATATTTTCCCTACAGTCGGTTTGGGCTGTGATGGAGTTTGGATGTGTTGTCCCTCCAAAACTCGTGTGAAAATCTGATCCCCAGTGTGGCAGTGCTGGAAGCTATTTGGGTCATGGGGGCGGATCCCTCATGAATGGATTAATGTTCTCCAAGGGGGTGGGTGGTGGTCAGTAAGCTATCGCAGGATTGGATTAGTTCCCTGTAAGAGCTGGTCATTTAAAGGAGTCTAGCACCTCCCCTCCCTCTCTCTTGCTTCCTCTTTTGCCATGTGATCGTCCATCCACCAGCCCCCCACCTCCACCATAAATAGAAGCAGCCTCAGGCCTGTATCAGATGCAGCTCCCCTGATTTATGAGTAAACCTCTTTTTCTTATAAATTACCCAGTTTTAGGTATGCTTTTATAGCAACACAACGGACTATGTGAATGAAAAATTATTACCAGTGTGCCTCATGATAATTGGCAAATCACTACTGGCGTGTGGATTCCTGACAACAGGATGTCAGCACTAACTAATCACCTCTAGAAGTTGGATTAAAATCAGGTTGCACACATACACATCACACTGTTTCCATTAAAATAAATAGCCACTAAGACAACCTAGAAATAACATTTTCTAAACATTTTACCACATCATTCTTTTTCCTCAGAGCATTTGTAGGACTAATGTTTTTAGAAAACATATGGGAAAATTTTGCTGTAGCAAGGAAAACAATCAGGAAGTAAGAGGTCCGGGTGAGCTAGAGGGAACAGGCCCCTAAAGAGAAGACAATAAAATTATAATGGGAAATTGATCACGATAGATGCTGACAAGAGACTGTGCCGGACTTTCACTCTCACAATGAGGGAGCTATGAGAGTCAACAGTCTCTGGTAAAAAGGTGGTGTTATTCATCGGAGCATGTCACTGAAAGAAGGATAATTAGGAGTGCTAAGGCCAAATGCCTGGGGGAAGGGCACAACAATGTCCTAAAATATATGGGGGGAAATTATGAATTAAATCCAACTGACCTTTTTTTATTATTAAAAAGACAGGTAACAGACAATATAGTAATTTCACTACCATTCTGATCCTAGATTCAAAATGAGCAACTACACAAGGTAAAGTTTACATTTAAGCAAAATTCATGCAATAAAAGATGTTTATAAAAAGACACAACAGTAACTAAATTGACTCCAAAAAGTGCCATCTATAATAGGAAAAATAATGGAGGTACAACATGTGTAGAGTATTTCCTTAAAACGGAGTGTTCTACCCGTGTAATCTGCTTTACATGCGTAACCTCCCAGCCCTCACAACAGTCCCATGAGGATGAAATTATTACTATTCCCTTTTTGCAGGTAACCGTGGAAGTTGTGTAATTTGTTTAAGGACAAAATGTTGGTACTTTAAACCAAGTCTGTCTGACTCCACAGCCCACGCTAAACTTTTAGCTATTGTCCTTAGGAGATGAACATTATTCCAAAGAGCATCTTCTGGCAGTAAACCAAAAAGCAAAAATGAAGAATAGGGTTTGGGAGAGCTTGGTTAAATCAGTATCTGTTTTTAGAAATAAGACAATAAAGAACACAGCCTCTCATATCTCAGAACCAAGAAGAATTAGAGCCATATTAGATGAAGAAATTTGAAATAACCCAATGGAATAGTGTCTCTATTCTGTACTCCACATAAGCCCTCACCACTATGAAACATTTTGTAATACAGTTTCATGGAATATAAGTGCTCTTAGTTGATTCTTGAGTTCTTTGTGTTTAAATTCCTAATACCAATCCTTATTATGAAAAAGAAAAAAGTCTTCTTTTTCAATGAATTATTTTCAACCAACAATTCTAAGACCAAATTGCATTCTTTCAAAGAGAAAAAAAATATTTATAAGAACAGAAAGAACCTTGAATTAGTAACTCACACTGATAAATACTTTTTCACTGCTAGTATGAAATTTCAATTCAATAAGCTTTTAATGTGTACATCCTATGTGTTTAATATTATACTAAGTGCTGTGGAAACATAGAAAGCATGTAATTCATCATCAATGCCTTCAAAGAAACCATAATTTCATGAGAAGCAAGACATGCAAATGTTAAACTGTTAAATCGTAATTCTAGGCAGCATATGAGTAAATGCCAATGAATGGTATAGACCAGAATTCCCCAGACTGGTGTTCCAAGGAATATTTAAATGGAATTCATTTATTTTTTAAAATGTTCTGGTATTAAATAAATTTGAAAACCACATAATATCTCCTCTTTGAATACTACCTTTGTGAATTATGTCATCACCATCAACATCATCAAACACTTAT
>NW_007728643.1:188800-190595 GCF_000696425.1 Galeopterus variegatus | reverse complement strand
GGGTTGCGATCCGATGCCGGTCACGAAAAAAAGACAAAAAAAGGAAAAAAAAAAGAATGTTGGTTAGAAAGAATAAAGGGAGGAAGGGTGGTGGAGAGCAGGACACTGGATCTCACATATACTCCACAGCACGGAGAATTACCCACAAATAGGAAGAGGGACTGATGCTGGGCAAGGGGAAAAAAACAAAACANGTCTTTTTCCGTGTCTGGCAACAGATCGCAACCCTCAGTGTTGCCCCCGCACCGGACCGGGACCGGCAACGGGACCGGCAACGGGACCGCAACCCTCGGTGTTGCTCCCGCGCCTCGCTCAGCCAGTGAGCGGGAACCGGTCTGTATGTGGGATCCGAACCCTCGGGCGGGAGCACCGCCGCGCTTCCCAAGCGGCGCACTATCCAGTGCACCACCGGGCCGGCCTGAGAGCTAATTGTTTAAAAGACCGTGACACCTTCTTTCTCTCTCTTGCTTCCTCTCGCCATGTGATCTGCTTATACCCACTGGTTGCCTGCCACTTTTCCGACATGAGTAGAAGCAGCCTGAGGCCTGTGCCAGATGCAGATATCCCAAAATTGTAGGCCAAATAAACCTCTCTTCTTTATAAGTCACCCAGTCTCAGGTATTTCTGTTATAGCAACACAAAACGGACTAATACAGGCTGCAATAACAAATTAACATAGGCTGGGTGGCTTAAACAACAAACATTTATTTCTCATAGTTCTGGAGGCTGGGAAGTCCAAGATCAAAGTGCCAGTAGATCAGGCATCTGGTGAGGGCTCTCTTCCTGGTTTGCAGACAGCTGACTTCTTGCTGTGTCCTCACATGGTGGAAAAGGGATAATCTAGCTTTTGGGCCTCTTCTTATAAGGGCACTAATCCCATTCATGAGGACCCCACCTTCATGACTTAATCCCCTCCCCAAATCCCCACCTCCTAATACCATTATATTAGGGAATAGATTTCAACATACAAACTTGGGGAGCCAAAAAACATGCAGACCACAACAGTGACTTCCCTGAAGCAGCTTAGGGAGCCCCCTTGAGCTTCCCACTGACTCGCCAGCAGCACTCCTCTTATCCTCCAGTGACTTTCAAATTAACAGCTGCAGTTTCTCATGGACACAGGCCCTGTGTGATCTCAGCTGGACATATCACCCCGACCATTTCCCTGGTACTTCTTAGGACTGTTGAGATAGTAAGACTGCACTCTGTTGCAGATTCTTTGCCAAAGCTGTGAAGCAGCCACCTACAGCACAGTAGGCTTTGAGAATAAAGTACATTTTCTATACAAAAGCAGGACCATTTTAAGCATCTCTCTTGACTTTTGTGTACAGCTTCATATTTTTATTTTTTATTTATTTATTTAATTTTTTTTAAAGATGACTGGTAAGGGGATCTTAACCCTTGACTTGGTGTTGTCAGCACCATGCTCAGCCAGCGAGCAAACTTTCCATCCCTATATAGGGATCCGAACCCGTGGCCTTGGTGTTATCAGCACCACACTCTCCCGAGTGAGCCACGGGCCGGCCCCTTACAGCTTCATATTTTTAAAAGTCTCTTCCCATCATTTATCATCTTTGTAAGCAGATCTATGATCCAAGGTTGCTAAATCAATACCCAGTATTTGAATACATAGTTCTGTGTTAGGATATCTGATTCTCTAAAAAAATGATCTTGCAAAATCACTCACCAGAGTTAGATTGAGGAGTTAATTGAAATCAGTTGGAACACTGATTGTATTACAGGCTTTTACTGTTTTGTTTTTAAAGGTAACCAGAATGTTTAGTATAAGAAAAAG
>NW_007728643.1:184496-188006 GCF_000696425.1 Galeopterus variegatus | reverse complement strand
AAGTGTCAGCCTTCAGAGAAAAAGGTTTTCATGTTTAGTCTTTTATTTGACAAATATCTATTGAGTAACTATTATATGCCAGGCATTCTTTAGGTGCTAAAGATAAAATAGGGAACAAAAAGACAAAAATTCTTGATTTCATGGAACTTACATTCTAGTGGCAGAGACAGAAATTAAACAAAACCAATAAATGAAACATGTAATGTGTTAGACAGCAGTAAGTATTAAGAAAAAAATTAAGCAGGAAGGTGGGTATAAATAGGTGGGGTTGGCACTGCGGGTGTATTGAGGATGGCCTCGGGAGTAGTAAGGGGGTTAAAGTTACCAAGCACTCTATTGGACATTGGGAATATGTGGATGATTAAGGCGTGCTCATGGGAGCACGGCAGGAGCTGTGGGCCGTTCACCAAAATGTGTTCTCTTCTTCTCTGGTAATAAGATTATAGCTGGGATAGATGTGGTTTCCAAGCCAGGGTCTATGTTTCTCAGCCCCATATTGGAATTAGGTGTGGCCATGAGAATAAGTTCTCTCCAGTGGAGTATGAGTAAAAGTGACGTGGGTCATACCAGGCAGGTGTCAAGATGGCAGATGTGTCTCCTTTGTGTGCTGTTCCTCAAAGCCTTCCCCTGGGCTGGACTGATGAATACCAGAGCAGATTTGGAAGGCAGGTGTTGAAGATGTCAGATCCACTGTCAGCCCAAGTCACTGAATGACGACGTGGAGGAGGTGCCCACTGGCCTGGAATGCCCACTCTAGACCTAAATGAGAAGGAAATAAATTTCTATTTTGTTACATAGCTGATGGCTATATTTTAGTTACATAGAAAAAAAGAACTGTGGTAACAGAGAAAAGGAATGTTCAATTCTATCAGCAGTAGGTGGGTTAGGGTCAAGTTGGGAAAGGCATGACAAAGGAGATGATATTTGAGCTGAGTCTTTGGGGAAAAAAGGGTAAAGGACACTCCAAATTGAAATCATATCATGAATAAAAGCATAAAGGAATGAAATGTATTATTTTGTGTTATCTATTTTTAAAAATTCTCTGTAATCAGAAAGAAATGAAAGAAAATGTCATAGTTCTGAACTATTATATCTCGTTATTTGCTTTCATATTTTCAAATATGAAAAATATGATGTAGTAAAAAAAGCAATGTACATGTTAGAAAGCTAAACATAGCAGTTACTATTATTTCCAAAGATTTCAAAGATGACATTCACAAGTTTGTGAATTTTTTTTTATTCTACTCAAAATGTCTTAGTGTTCTTAATTATGGGGGGCTTAAGAAACTAGGTTATATTGCAAACCTGCTTCTCTGAAACCTGAATTTAATCATAGTTGAGATGGTTTCTAAAAAAATAGGTGCCGGCAATTGCAAAAATCCAATTAACATTGTTAAAAGGATTACATTTTTCAGCATAGACACAAAGGAATATGACTGTTCTCTAGTCATCAGACAGTATAAATTTTATTAGTGCCTATCAGGGAATGTGTATCTTACATGTTTAATTCCTTCTGTCATTTTCTTTTCGTTTGAAGCTACCACTTAACTGCACTCTATTATTGAACTATGTATTCAGCACTGTGCTAAGAGTTTCACATTCCAGGGAGCCAGATATTATATATCTCTGCTTTACGGATGAGAAAACTGCGGCACAGAGGGTAAGCACTTGCTCAAGTTTGTATGATTACTGAGTTCCATAGCGGGAGTTTGAGGAGGTCTGTTTGACTCCAAAGCTCATGTTACTAGTAGTAACATTCCTTCTTTGCTTCTCTGTAACACTGAGTTTTGATTCCCAGGGTATGTATTTTTAAATCTTGTCTAGGTTTTGCAGATATCAGAATATTATTTTTTGGATTATGTGTTGAATCATCATGTTTCCATCAACAAGAATCCTTTTTCAATTCTGCCCTCTGGGCCACACTGACTTTTTGTTGAGCCATGGCTTTAATATAACAGATTGTCTCAAGTGTTTCACAATACAGGGCAATTTCCTTTGGCCAAGAATTACCTAATTGGGTCATAGGACATCCAGATTATGCAGGATTTCAAGGCATCCATATATAAGCATAAATCACCCTTAAATCTCTGGGTAAAACAAGGTCAGCTCAGTCTTAATTCTTATTCTAATTATTGAGTTGAGTAGTTAAGCTTTGATATTCATTGTCAGGAAATTAGTGAGTTTCTCGGAAAAAATGCTTTAATAGTTTATGTTATCTATCAGTACTGGAGAAGTAATAAGGAGAGGCTAACAGAAATTTGGAGCCAGACATGTGACAGGTAACATGCTTATGCTCTTTTATTTAATCATTACTACAAGCCTATTGAGGCAAACACTATTACTTCAATTTTTACAGAGGAGGAATCTGACTTGCCCAATGTCACCCAGTTAGTAGGTGGTAATTCTGAAATTCAAACTGAAGCCCATGAAATTCCATACTCCAATGTCTTTTCACAACATGATGCTAGAGTGATTGAAGTGAATTGTTCTATTTAAACCAATTTCTCTAGCCTAGTGTTACTCTGTGATCATAAAATCTATTTTAAAGATTGCTATTGTCATTAAAAATAATACAGTAAAAATATTAGAGTGCATTTAATAGTGTAAGGACAAATACCATTTGGTACAAGTTTTGTTTCAGTTCTCTATACATACATGCATTCAACTGTACTTAGGAAGGAGTGACGTGGCTAGCCTTGTACAATACAGTGTATTTTATCACGGGTTGTAGTCAGGAGTCCTCTGTTCCCCTTCTCTCTCTCGTGCTCTGGTCCAGACACAAGTTATCCTATAGACCTCTCAAGTTCACAGGTTCAACCTGATCTTCCCACATTCCTCTGTAGCCCAGTTCCTCTTCCTGTGTTCTGTGTCCCTGTTAGAGATGTCATGATCCATCACAACAGGATCATCCTCAATAACTGCCTCTTAATTATATGTCAAATCTGCTTTTTAGTTCTATCAAATTACTCATGAAATCTCAGAACTATCCCTTCCACTCCATCTCCCACTGCTGTTGACTTTGGAGGCAAGGATACAGTTGAAACCAAACCCATTATCCTGGGCAACGAGACACCTATAGACCCTCCTTTGTCTTTCCCTCTCTAACCTGTCTTGCAATGTTGCCAGAGTTTATTTCTTGAATGTTCACATGTCACTGAAGATTTAACTAATTCACTCTTTCATTTAACATGTATTGAGCAGATAGCAACAGTGAGCATATTACCCCTCAGTTTAAAACCCTTCCATAGATCTCATTTAGAGGAGAGGCCTCTACAGAGGGGTGTGTGTTTCTCAGGAGGTGCTCAAGACGATGTTTTGGGGTGTAGGAAGAAAATATTTCTTCTCATATTTACTCTATTGGTAGAGAAATAAATGTGTATAATTTATAAAGATATAAATACATACATGTTAGGTACAGATCTTTTCAAGTTTCAACAAAAAGTTCTTGCTGCGATTTTTGTGGGAATAATTTAACTCTATAGATTACATTAGGGAAAATGGCATCTTTAT
>NW_007728643.1:180910-183923 GCF_000696425.1 Galeopterus variegatus | reverse complement strand
TGCGATTTTTGTGGGAATAATTTAACTCTATAGATTACATTAGGGAAAATGGCATCTTTATGACATTGAGCATTCCCATCCATGAACATAGTGAGAATTTACATTTACTGGTTCTTTTGTTGATATTTTTTTGAATGGTTTTAGAATTTTCTCCCTGGAGATCTTCTGCATGCATACACACGTACGAACACAGAACACATTGTATGAATTTTATAATTGGATAACTGCTATCTTTTAGAAGGTTACTTATTCAAAGTAAATGTTTCTTCAATCTTAATATACAATTGACATTTGCATATTGATATTATATAAATCACCTTACTCTTATTAATGATAGTTATTTGCATTTTTTTTTCAGTTTTTGATAATAGACAATTACGATATCAATGAGTATTATCTATTCTTATCCTTTTTATTTATTTTTCTTGATTTACTATGTTGGCTAGGACCAATATAGAATAGGGAATCATTATCTTACTCCTTTTTAAAAAAAATTTTAATTTTTAATTTGTTTCTTTTCTTTTTTTATTGAGGCATAATTGATTCTACATATTTTGGGGATACAGCATTGACTACCATCACCTGTGTACAACATGTGATGATCAAATCAATATTATTAGCAATTCATTATCACACATCATAATTATTCTTTATGACCCTTGCTCAATATCTCCCTGCACTCCTCCTCTCCCCACCACCTTTCTTGTAACCATAGATTTGTTCTCTCCTTCTGAAAGTTCAACATATTATTATGGTCTTCTTTCTTTCTTCATTTCTTCCTTTCTTTCATTCCTTCTTTCTTAGCACCCACTTATGAGTAAGGACATACAGTATTTCTCTTTCTGTGCATGGCTTATTTTACTTAACATAATTTTCTCCAAGCTCATCCATGTTGCTGCAAATGGCGGAATTTCATTCTTTTTTATGGCTGAGTAGTATTCCATTGTGTATATACATCACATTTTCCTTTTTAATGTTCTCTTTAATTTCTCTTAGTTGTGTTTTGCATTTCTCATTGTAGAGCTCTTTCACCTCCTTGGTTAAATTAGTTCCTAGGTATTTTAATTTTTTGGTGACTATTGTAAATAAGCTTGCCCTCTTGATTTATTTTTCTGCTACTTTGTTATTGGAGTATAAAAACACTACTGATTTTGGGGTGTTGATTTTGTATCCTGCCACATTACTGAAATTGTTAATCAGCTCTAAAAGTTTTTTGGTAGAGTCAAATAGGGACAATTTGACTTTATCCTTTCCAATCTGGATGCCCTTTCTTTCTTTCTCCTCCCTGATTGCTCTGGCTAGTACTTCCAATACTATGTTAAATAGGAGTGGTGATAGTAGGCATCTTTGTCTTGTTCCTGATCTTTCAGCTTTTCCCCATTCAGGATGATATTGGCCATTAGTTTGTCATATATGGCTTTTATTGTATTGAGACACTTTTCTTTTATATCTAATTTGCTTAGAGCCTTAATCATGAAGGAATATTGAATTTTGTCAAATGTTTTTTCTGCATCTATTGAGATAATCACATGGTTTTTGTCCTTGATTTTGTTGATGTGGTGTATCACATTTATTGACTTGCATATGTTGAGCCATCCTTGCATACCTGGGATGCATCTCTGGGATGAATCCCACTTGATCATGGTGTATAATTTCTTTGATGTGTTGCTGTGTTTTGATTGCTAATATTTTGCTGAGGATTTTTGTATCTATGTTTATCAAGGATATTGATCTGTGGTTTTCTTTTTTTGTTGTATCTGTCTGATTTTGGTATCAGGGTGATGCTGGCCTCATAGAATAAGTTTGG
The DNA here is from genome assembly GCF_000696425.1 of Galeopterus variegatus. Lineage (NCBI taxonomy): Eukaryota > Metazoa > Chordata > Mammalia > Dermoptera > Cynocephalidae > Galeopterus > Galeopterus variegatus. Next base: position 182,116 of record NW_007728643.1, on the reverse strand, counting down.
GAGAGTGGCTTCTGATTGAATTTTTTGGAACAGTTTGAAGAGAATTGGTATTAATTCTTCTTTAAAGTTTTCATAGAATTCAGTAGTAAAGCCATCTGATCCTGGGCTTTTCTTCATTGGGAGACTGTTGATTACTGCTTCAATCTTGTTGTTTGTTATTGGTCTGATCAGGTCTTCTTTTTCTTCTTGGTTCAGTCTTGATATTTTGTATGTGTCCAGAAATTTATCCATTTCCTTCAGGTTTTCATATTTGTTGGCATGTAGTTATTTATAATAGTCTCTAATGATTCTTTGTATTTCTGTGGTATTGGTTATAATGTGTGCTTTTTCATTTATGATTTTTGTTACTTGGGTGTTCTCTCTCTCTCTCTCTCTCTCTCTCTCTGTTAACATAGCTAATGTTTTGTCTATTTTGGTTATCTTCTCAAAAAACCAACTTTTTGTCTCATTGATCTTTTGTGTCATTTTTTGGGTCTCTATTTCACTTAGTTCTGCTCTGATCTTAATTATTTCTTTCCATCTACTACTTTTGGATTGGGTTATTCTTGAGGTAAAGCATTAGATAATTTTTCCTTTTTGTCTTTTTTCGTGACTGGCAACGGATCGCAACCCTCAGTGTTGTGCCCGTACTGGACCGGGACCGGCAACGGGATCGCAACCCTCGGTGTTGCTCCCGCACTTCGCTCAGTCAGTGAGCGGCCGGTCTGTATGTGGGATCCGAACCCTCGGCGGGAGCGCCACCACACTTCCCAAGCGGTGCACTGTAGCAGTGCGCCACCGGGCCGGCCCAAAGCATTAGATAATTTATTTAAAGTTTTTCTACTCTTTTGATGTAAGCATTAATTGCAATAAACTTCCCTCTTAGTAGTGCTTTTGCAGTATGTCACAGGTTTGGGTATGATGTTTCTTTATTTTTGTTAGTTTCAAGAAATTTTTTGATTATCTGTTTAATTTCTTCTTGGACCCATAGGTCATTCCAGAGACTGCTTTTTAGTTTCCATATATTTGCATAGTTTCCAGAGTTTTCTTATTATTTATTTCCAGTTTTAGTCCTTTGTAGTCTGAAAAGATACTTGAAATGGCTTATTATTTATTTCCAGTTTTAATCCTTTGTAGTCTGAAAAGATACTTGAAATGATTTTGACTTTTAAAAACTTGCTGAGACTTGATTTGTGACCTAAAATGTGGTCTGTCTTGGAGAATGTT
>NW_007728643.1:177983-180752 GCF_000696425.1 Galeopterus variegatus | reverse complement strand
CATAGGTCATTCCAGAGACTGCTTTTTAGTTTCCATATATTTGCATAGTTTCCAGAGTTTTCTTATTATTTATTTCCAGTTTTAGTCCTTTGTAGTCTGAAAAGATACTTGAAATGATTTTGATTTTTAAAAACTTGCTGAGACTTGATTTGTGACCTAAAATGTGGTCTGTCTTGGAGAATGTTCCATCTGCTGATGAGAAGAATGTATATTCTCTCCTTGTTGGATAAAATATCCTATAGGTATCTGCCAGGTCCAGTTGGTCTAACGTGTAGTTTAAATCCTGTGTTTCTCTGCTGATTTGTTGCCTAGAAGCTCTGCCCAATGGTGAGAGAGAGAGGTGTTCAGGTCCCCTGCTATTATTGTATTGGGGTCTATCTCTTTCTTTAGGTAATAGTCTTTATATATCTGGGTGCTCTGGTGTTGGGTACATACATTTTTATCATTGTTATGTCTTCTTGCTGGACAGATCTTTTATCCCTATATAGTGGTCTCATTGGTCTCTTTTTATGGTTTTTGGTTTAAAGTCTATTTTATATGATGTAAGAATAGCTACTCCTATTTGTTTTTGGTTTCCATTTGCATGTCATATCTTTTTCCATTCTTTCACTTTTAGCCTGTGTATGTCTTTATAGGTGAGGAGAGTCTCTTGAAGACAGCATATAGTTGGGTGTAGATTTTTAATCCAATCAGTTGGTCTGTGTCTTTTGAATCCATTTACATTTAGTGTTTTTTGATAGGTATTATTTTACTCTTGGCATTTTGTTGCTTTTTGTTTAGACGTTTTAAATATCTCGTTCCTTTTTTCCCCTTTTATTATTCATCTTCAATGTTTGTTGGGTTTTTTGGGGTGGTATGATTTAGTTTCTTTCTCTTTCTTGTTTGCATTTTTGTTTTAATGTCAGATTTTGTTCTTTCTTATATATTTGTGATAGTAATTATCATTTTTTGGATTCCAGATGCAGGACTCCTTGAAAATTTCTTGCAGGGATGGTCGTGTGGTGGTGAACTCCCACAATTTATATTTGTCTGGGAAATATGCTATTCTCCCTCATTTCTGGAGGATAGCCTTGCTGGGTATAGAATTCTTGGCCTACAATTTTTTTCTTTTAGTATTTTGAATATATCATTTCATTTTCTTTTGGCTTGTAGTTTCTGTTAAGATGTCTGCTGTTAGACTGATGGGTGCTCCCTTATAGGTGACTTGTCACATTTCTCTTGCTGCTTTTAGAATTCTCTCTTTGTTTTTGAGCTTTTCCAGTTTGACGGTAATGTGTCTTGGAGAGGATCTTTATGGATTGAATTTGGGGATCTTTGGACTTCCTGGATCTGAAGGTCCATGTCTCTCACCATACCTGAGAAGTTTTCCATTATTATTTCCTCGAATAGGTTTGCAATGCCTTTTCCTTTCTCTTCCCCTTCTGGAATACCCATGATTCAGATGTTTGTGTGCTGAAGGCTGTCTGCTAGCTCTTTTAGATTTTCTTCAGTTTTTAAAATTCTTTTTTCTTTTCTTTTGTCTGCCTGGGTTATTTCAAAAAGACTGTCTTTAAGGGCCAAACCTGTGGCGCGCTCAGGAGAGTGCGGCGCTGGGAGTGCAGCAGCGCTCCCGCCATGGGTTCGGATCCTATATAGGGATGACCGGTGCGCTCACAGTGCTCACTGGCTGAGCGCGGTGCAGCTGGTCTCAAAAAGAACAACAACAACAAAAAAAATTAAAAAACAAACAAACAAAAAAAACAAAAAGACTGTCTTTAAGATCTGAAATTCTTTGTTCTGCTTGTTCTAACCTACTGCTTAAGCTCTCAGTTGTGTTTATTTCATTGAATGAATTCTTCAGTTCTGGCAGTTCTGCTACATTCTTTATTAAGGTATTAATGTCTTTGTAATTTTCTTCCTTCATATCCTGGATATTTTTTCTCATTGCATTGTTTTCTCTAATTGAGTCTTCTCTTATCTCTTTGTGTTTTCTCAAGATCACTGCTTGGAATTCATTTTCAGACATTTCAAGTGTTTCCTGCTCTATGGGGTCTGGTACTTGAGAATTATTGTATTCCTTTGCTGGTGTCATATTTTCTTGTTTATTTATATTTCTAGCATCTCTACGTTAATGTCTGGTCATCTGGTAGAGCAGTTGTTTCTTCTGTTTCTCTGGAGCAGGCTGTGAGGAGGGACACTTCTTCCTTTATTTGCAGGCTCTGCTGGTGACTCTCCTTGTGTCGATGCAGTTGAGTGTGTGGCAGGCTGCTTGGAGGGTGGTCCTGGCTGCTACTGTGGCAGTGAGCCATCTCTATGGTGGCAGTAGCTGTGGCAGTGGGTGTGGTGGGCCACCTGCATGGAAACAGTGTTTGTGGTGCTCCCTGGTTGTAGGATGCTCACCAGCCTCCTGCTCAGGTGGTAGGATGTACGGCCTGGGGCTTCTGGCTGGGCCACTGATTGTGGGATGCTTGCTTGCTCCTGCTCAGGAAGTGAGCTATCTTACTCTTTCCTCCTAGGAAATGTTTCTAACATTTTACTTTTAAGTATGCTTTATCATATATCTTTAATAGATGCCCTTATCAGGTTAAAAGCATTTCCCTCTACTCCTAGTTTTAAAGAATTTCAAATTATAAATTTATATTATTGAACACTAAAATAAATCTATTGAGAATGATACATTTTTTTCTTTACTGTTAATAAGACGAATTATGTCAATATCGTTTTAAATGCCATGCCAAATTTGCATTTCTGGAATAAATGAAACTTTATCCAATTGTATTATATTTTTTT
>NW_007728643.1:175302-176794 GCF_000696425.1 Galeopterus variegatus | reverse complement strand
CATGGATGAGCTTGGAGAAAATTATGTTAAGAGAAATAAGCCAGGCACAGAAAGAGAAATACCATATGTCCTCACTCATAAGTGGTAGATAAAAAAGAAAGAAAGAAAGAACAAAAGAAGGAAGGAAGGAAGGAGGGAAGGAAGACAGACAGACCACAATAATGCATGAACTTTCAGAAGGAGAGAACAGACCTATAGTTACTAGAGGTGGGAAAGGGGGAAGGGGAGGTGGGCTAGGAAGTAATTGGGTAAGTGACACAAAGAGTAATTATGATTTGTAATGGTGAACATCCTAATAATATTGATGTGATTATCACATACTATACACAAATACTGATGATCAACTCTGTACCACATAAATGTGTATAATCATAAATAAATAAATATTTTAGAAAAGAAAAAAGTGTTTAATATGTCCTTCCTTTTTATTCCCCATTGAGAAAGATTAATTAGTGGTATGCATGCCAATCAATGAACTCTTAGAATCAAGGAAATATGGTCCTTGTTATTCATTCAAATGCCTTATTTTTTCTCATGTCTATATATATATATTTTTTTTCCTTTATTCGTGTCCGGCAACGGATCGCAACCCTCAGTGTCGCGCCTGTACCGGACCGGGACCAGCAANCCATGCCAAATTTGCATTTCTGGAATAAATGAAACTTTATCCAATTGTATTATATTTTTTTATTCACTGTCTGAACCAACTTGAAAATAATGAGTTTAGAATATTTGAATCTAAACTGAATAATCTATCTGAATAATAGCCCTTAGTTTTTATTTTTCATATCATCCATGTCTGGATTTGGCGTAGAGAATGTATTAACCTTATAAAAATGGTTGGGGAATCTCCCTCTTTTTCTATTCTCTTAATGACTTTGTATAAGATTGGAATTATTATTCCTTGAGATTTTGGTAGAATTCATTTGTAAAATCATCCATTTGAGCATAGAGTTTTCTTTGTGGGAAGATTTAAAATCAGTGATTCTATTTCTTTAATGATTACGGTAGTATTTAGGCTTTCTATTTATTTATTTATTTAGACAAAATGAACGAATCCTTTAGCAATATAATATAATAAAACTAAAAGAAGGTTAATTTCTAGTATTGCATAATTCAATTAAGGGGAAGAACTCTGAGCATTATCAAGTGGGAAATGCAAATGAAACCCTGGTATCCTAAGACACTTCTAAAAATTATACTGTCAATTCTAAAGGTACAAATGAGGTCAAGATGTTGAGTATGTGTTACAAAACCCATGAGTCATTCTTACGCTATGCGTAAGTTCTAATGTTTAAAAATGATTCAGAAGAATCTTCAGATGTTGAATACGTGAAATACTTAAAAAAAAAATTTTGTGATACAAAAAAAGAACGTGGTCTATAAGGGTGGGCACAAATATATGCCATTATGTGTCAATAATTTTAAAATGTTGGAAATCATGAGGTTGAAGGGATACCTGCACTCCCATGTTCATTGTAGCTCTATTTAC
>NW_007728643.1:172938-174253 GCF_000696425.1 Galeopterus variegatus | reverse complement strand
AAATATGGTCCTTGTTATTCATTCAAATGCCTTATTTTTTCTCATGTCTATATATATATATATATATATTTTTTCCTTTTTTCGTGTCCGGCAACGGATCGCAACCCTCAGTGTCGCGCCCGTACCGGACCGGGACCGGCAACGGGATCGCAACCCTCAGTGTTGCGCCCGCACCTCGCTCAGCCAGTGAGCGGGAACCGGTCTGTATGTGGGATCCGAACCCTCAGCGGGAGCACTGCTGTGCTCTCAAGCGGCGCACTGTAGCAGGGCGCCACCGGGCCGGCCCCTCATGTCTATATTTTTGAGTAAGCAGTTTCCTCTCCCTTTATCATTATCTTATTTTTAAGACCCAGTTCAAACGAACATCTTCTGTGACAACTTTCCGAGTATTCTCCATGTACACAGAAAACCCACTCTACCAATAAGAATAAAAAACCCTAACACAGAAATACCTGTTCGGAGTTTTTGAGTCCTTCTTCTCCACTAGGCCGTGAACTCCTTGAGAAAGGGTCATGTCCTAATCACTTCTGTGTACCCTGTAGACAGTGCAATGTCTTACACACAGCAAGCAATTATTTTTCAGTAATGTTTAATAAAAAAATAGGTTATGTTTATGGTTATCTCCCACTTCCCCGAGTCTTTTAAAACTTATCTGTTGGTAATCAGAGATCTGCATCCGAAATGAAACTGAGTGTAAATTCTTAGCAGATCATTTATCTTCCTTTTTCTAAATCTCTCACTATCTGGCTATTCAAATTGGTAGCTGGGGGTTGAGATGGGGGTGTTGGCAGGCTTTTATATCCCTTCTGTTTTCATTCTGAGCAAGATCTCTCTTATTCTTGTCTGGTCTGATGCTGTTGGATTTGATTCCTGTGGGCCTCCTGTAACCAGACCTGTGGTGTAATCTTACACCTAATTAGACAATCATGCAGCAAGCCCTGGCCCCTGCCATTTGAGGGATGATTTATTTTTCTTTGCTGTGCTCAGGAAAGTAGAGACTGGAAAGTCATTTGAGAGGTCAAGCTGCTCCTTCCCCTGGCCCCAGGCAAGTCCTCCTACCCTCCTTCCTCCTTTGGCCCATGGGTGGGTACTTTTCTCTGGAGGCCCCACAGCAGATCTGGATGGGTGAAAAGGTGGTCTTCCAGTGTGGCATTCAGAGGGAGACAGAACTATACCTTTGTTTTCTGCTGAGGCTTCCCAACATGGGTCCAAGTGCATCACTCTCCTACTTAAAATCAACAGTGCCACGAAACCCTCAATTTGAGTAGTTTTCCCTCAAGGTCTTGCTCCTGCCTTTTTCCCTATCATCACCTTT
>NW_007728643.1:171061-171870 GCF_000696425.1 Galeopterus variegatus | reverse complement strand
AGAGGTTGTCGCCGGCTGGTCCGGCGTCCTCTTCCCGCCCTGTGTTGTTGGTCTCCGGTGGCAAGGAACCAACACTCCCTGCCCATTCTTCTTCAGGTAGTCAGCTCAGTATGACTCTTCAAAATTCTATGTGTCTCTTCCTCCTGGAAGCCTTGCATGACTTCCCCAGCCTGTGATAAGTTCCACTCATCCTTATTCTCACTGTATGCTCTTGCACCAATATCTAAGCATGTGTACCACATTATTGTAATTGTTGATTTACAGGTCTTACCTTCCCATCAGACTATAAACTCTTAGAAACTAAAGTAAAAATGTTGTTAAAGTCCCTAGCAAGTGCCTGGTGTAGAGTCGGTCCTACGTAAATATGCTTATTAAGTGAATTAGGAGTGGGGCTGGGGAGAATCCAGGCTGGCCATGAAGTGTTGGGCTGATGGGGAGGCATGCTGTCCAGGGGTCAACTTGGGTGCTATTCACAGGAGGACCTAATGGGCTTTTTCAGGAGAGAAAATGACTGCAGCCATTAGGGCTTCTTTTAGTCTGTTTTGTGTTGCTATAACAGAAATACTTGAGACTGGGTAATTTATAAGGAAAAGCAGTTTATTTGGCTTACGATTCTGGGACAGCTGTGTCTGGCATGGGCCTCAGGCTGCTTCTACTCATGGCAGAAAGTGGCAGGCAGCCGGCGGGTACAAGCAGATCACATGGTGAGAGGAAGCAAGAGAGAGAGACAGAAGGCACCGAGCTCTCATGGGAACTAATAGAGTGAGAACTCACTCATTAATCCCCCCTCCCTCAGGGAGAGCATTAAT
>NW_007728643.1:142062-170589 GCF_000696425.1 Galeopterus variegatus | reverse complement strand
TCATGACTCCATCAGTTTCTAACACTGCCACATTGGAGATCAAATTTCCACATTAGTTTTGGAGGGGACAACACATCCAAACTCCCTCATTCTGCCCCTGGCCCCCCAAAACTCATGTTACTCCCACACACAAAATACAGTCATTCTGTCCCAACAGTCCCAAAAGTCTTAGCTTGCTCCAGCACAAACTTAAAAGTCCAAAGTCCAAAGTCTCCTCTGAGACCAAAAGCAAAAATCCTTCCAGCTGTGAACCTGAAAAACAAAACCAAATTTATCTACTGCCAAGATACAATGGTGGAACAGACATTGGGTACACATTCCCAGTCCAAAAGGGAGGAATAGGCCAAAAGAAAGGAAAAACAGGCCCCAAACAAGTCCGAAACCCAGCAGGGCAGACATTATGTCTTGGGGCTGCTCTAGCTAGAGCAGCTGGGATGCAGGGAGCAGGTTCCTGAGGGAAGCTGTGCCCCAGGTCTGTCCTCTGGGACACAGTTTGGTGGTCAGTGAGGAACAATGGACCAAAAAATGTCCAAGGCAGTGTCTTTCAAATTGTCTTCCAAATAAGGCCAGGGATCATGTGAAGTTCTGAGGAAGACAAGTCTTTTGGAAACCTGAAAGATGAAATCGGGTTAAAGAGCAGAGCCATGAGAGATGCTGCTGGGCAACAGGAAAATCTGGAGTTTATATCTGAGTGTAGGGGAAGTGTAGGGAACTTTCCTACACTAGGATGAGAGCAGGAACCTTGTATGCAGTGGCTACAGTTGGAGTGAAATGAATGATCTGCTCCTAACAGACACCCTAAAATGGCATGCTCCCTTCAGGGAGAGAATCCAAATTCCTCTCCTGTAGCTTTTGCCTCCCACGGATTTGTCACCCCTCTTCCCCTGTGTGATGGAGCCATAAAAGATTACTCAAAGCCCATCTCTTCTGAGCAGTGAGAAGCCCTGAAAGGGTTAATCTCCTGGAACCCTCAAGAGAGAGGCATTCCTTCCACTTGGGAAATTAACCACAAATGGGGGTTCTTGCCCCTCATTTATTCTCCAGGCCAGGAAGTTACAGATAAAGAACATAGGTGGGGTTTTTGCTAAGTATAGTTTAACAAGTTTAACAATAGAGGCTAGTAACATTCAGTAAAACAAGCAAGGTGACATTCCATAATGCAATTTGCAAGAGGTTAAGTGATCCACCAACAAAAGCTTGTTCTTAGCAAACATTCTCTCTCCCCTACAGCAATTTCCCAGTATCTTTACATACTAATCAGTAACTTGTCTGTCCTTGAGCCAGTAACCTTGCTGTGCTACAATTCTTTATCTTACAACAGAGACTTTAAGCCTGGGGAAAATTTCCTGTCTTTTGCAAGGTTAACAATTTTATATGTACTTTTAAGAAATTAGACTAAACCTGAAAATACAAGAAACTAGGCCCTGTGAAATATATTTACTTTATAAATATTGATAAACTCCACACTCTTCAGTTCCTATCTTAGCTCTGAACCAGATCCTGGACCTGCGTCCTTACCTGGTTCCATGCTGCTTCTAACCCTTCTGGTCTCTGACCTTGGTGAGGTACTTCTGTTTGCCCAGCCTGCCTCACTTGATCAGCTTGACACTGGACCCCACTTTCTCGACTCTGATGCAGGCCTCTAGACAGTAGCTCTGGTTATCCACCCTCACTACCTGCCCTCTTGGTGCCTCCAGCAAACATTCCTGCAAGTACACCTCCCATCGCAGTGCACCCTTTTCAAGGACTTTCTCCTTTCTCTCTTCCCAAGAGAATTCCCCAGCCCTGTAAGAGAAAACCAGATACAGATTAATGATTTCATGTCAACACAGATTATGTCATGATAGCCCATGATCTGTTCTCTGAGCATTAAACCTCTTCTGAAGCTTCTGCTAAAGGAGGGGGCATGGCTGGCCATGCTTATGCCCTGTGCTCTGCCTTTCTGGCCACCACCTGTTGGAATATGGATGGGTCCTTGACTCAAGGGCAGTTTGTGTATAGGAGGAGAGCTGGGACAATCAGATTGTCCTTGAGAGACACTCTAAAGGATATGGTCAAACAGTGGTGAGTGGTTGAATTTTAGGCTCATTTCATATGGTGACTAAGCAGGGAAATCTGGAGGGTGGAGAGGATTAGGAGATTCGAACAGTCTCACATAGAAACAGAGGCCTCATAGCTCTATTGGTCCCTGTTGATGTTCTATGAGGTCTAACTGTGTTTTGTTTCTGTGCAATGCTCAGGTACCCCTTTACTACCACTCTGGGTTTGGTTTTGTTTCAGCTAGTTTCAGTATAAGCTACCGTCCTTGCAATCAAAGACTCCTGGCTGGGGATGAGAAGATGGAATGAAACAGAAGGCTATCAGTCAGGCATGGGGGTGGGGAGGAAGGTCTGGAGCATTAGAAAGGAAATGTGATGGAAATTCGAGATGCACAGGGTGAGTTTTGGGAGGAGCAGAGGGGCAGAGACCAGGTGCCAAGCAGAGGTGAAGAGGAGGACAGTTGTGATCTTAGGGGCCATGAGAGCCACCACAGGAGCACCCAGATTAGAGAGGAAGGACTGGAATGGAACTTCCACATGGAGATTCAGCCATTTCTTGGATTCTTTTTCTTGACCGTCCTGCTAGGCTGGGATAATCTCTCAGTAAATGTTAGTATTGAATGTGCCAGGCACTGGGATAAGAGTTTTATGTGCATTAATTCATTTTATTTTCATGATCTTTTCAAGTATGTCCTACTATAATTTCCGCTTTTTAGATAATGAAATTGAAAAGAGGAGGATAAGCTATCTGCTCCAAATCACTCAGCAAATGTGGTAGAGCTGAGATCTGAAAGCAGGTCTAAATGTGCCAGATCCTGTACTTTTTAGCATTACTTTATGCTTTTACACATAGATCACAGCGTACTTTGTTTTAAGCCTATCTGATGACTCTCTTGCTTTCAAATGACTGCTTTAAAAAAATCACATAGTTTCCCATGCCCTGTGCCTCTTTCTACAGCCAGGTCATGCTGGATCCTGGACGTGCTTGTTGACTGCTCTCAACAAGTGCTGCCAAGAGACATTACTAAAATGTGAAATGATTTTTTTTTGGAGGATTAAAACATGAGTAATAAGAACTGGATTCCAAAAGCAACATGCATTGAACTATATTTTTTTCTTCAAGAAATGTTAAACTTGAAAGGGCAAGTCTCTTAAATTGCTTGTTTGAAGATCAGACTCTTTTTCAGATCTTCAAACTTTAAAAGATGAGGCTAGCATTTAAATATGAGGATCACCCTTGCAAGATGGAATGATAGAAACTGCAATGGAAGGGGGAGCCAAGATGCATTTTCTTGGTTCCAGTGATGCTTTAGTTTCTCCAGTTACTAGCTTCAGGTTTGTCAGAGAGGCAGGACATCTTACTGCAAATTTAATTTTAGTTCACTGTAAGTTCATAAGCTGTGGTTATCCACAGAGGTAGCATGGCTCTGTTGGAGCTACTTGCTTACGGAGTGAACTTGGCCAAGATCCTTAATTTCCCTGGGCCTCAGTTGTTTCTTTTGCCAAATGGGGACAATTGTATCTATACCACAGGGCTGCGTAGAAGGAGAAATAAGATAAGGGATATAAAGGCTCTTTAAATTGTAAAGGACTCTTTAGATGTAGGGAATTATCATCACACATTCTTCTAGACCATATCTTCTACTAAGGATGTGGTTTTGGCATGCAGAGATGGCAGCAAAGGACACTTCATTCATTTATTCGTCTGAAAAATATCCACTGCCATCTATTGTACACTGCTCACCAGTATATCTGAAGAGCCTAGCACAGTGACTATACCAACTCAGTGCCTCTCCTTACCGAGAGGGCTGCAGTCCGGCTGTACTTGCCACTGTGCTGGAGAAGTACCTGATGACAAACTATCCAGACATAATTGGAGATATATAGGAGTACTTAGAAGTGTCTTCTCAGCCATATTTGGGGAATAGGAAATGCTTTGTATCTGGCACTGTTGTGGGCTGAATTTTGTCCTCCCCAAATTCGTATGTTGAAGTCCTAACCCCTGTACCTCAGAATGTGACTGTATGTGGAGATGGGGTCTTTAAAGAGGTAATTGAGTTAAAATAAAGTCATATAGGTGGGCCTAATCCAATACCTCTAGTGTCCTTGTAAGAAGAGAAGATTAAGACACAGATATGTGTGAGCACAGAGGAAAGACCAAGTGAAGTCAGAGGGAGATGGCCATCTACAAGCCTAAGGGAACAGCAACCGGAAGGCATGGAGGCTGGCGAAAACAAATGTGTTCATCACAACCCAGCATCAGCAACACAGCAGGTGGCAAGGGACGAAGAAGGAGGGGAAGTCAGGGCCCAGATTGTGCTGGCCCATGTCAGCCAGGGGAAGGAGTGATTAGAAGCTCCCAGAGGCCCCTGCTGTCCCCCAGATAAGATTCAGTTATACAAGTTATGTGTATGTGGTGATGTAACAATTCAAGAGGACTGTTACCCTAACTACCATGGGCCAGGCACATGAATTATCTCAGTCAAGCTTCACAACAAACCTATCAGGTTCTATGATTATTCCCATCTTACAGATGAGGAAAGGGGAAGCTCAAAGAGATGATGTAATTTCCCTAAGGACCAATGTCTAGGAGGTAACACAGCAGGATTCAGACTTACTTAGTTTAGGGTTCCAGAGTGCGGATCTCTCACCATAGCTGTTAAACCTCTGCAGGAGGTGCCCAGCTCTGGCCGGGGTGCCTCTTACTACGAGGTCTGGGTCCTCAGAATTTGGGTTAGGAAGTTGTCAAGAGTGAAGGCATTCTATTTGCTGCGTGGCATGTATCTCTGTGTGTGTATGTGAGGGTGTGCATGGGTGCGTGTGCTGTGTGTGTGTGAATAGGAAGTTGTCAAGAGTGAAGGCATTCTATTTGCTGCGTGGCATGTATCTCTGTGTGTGTACGTGAGGGTGTGCATGGGTGCGTGTGCTGTGTGTGTGTGAATGTGTGTGAGTGTGTAGGCATGTGAGAGTGTGTGTGAGTGTGCACCTATGGCTGGATCACGTGAGAGTCTTCTGTGGACAGAAGGATTGGAAGTGGATCTCTTCCTGCTGGGATGCTATGCTTGCTGTCAGGGAGAAGGGTAGATGCTATGACCTGGGCAAAATCAGCATCAACATGACTGGAAAGGCCGTTGTAATCTGGGAGAAGAGAAAATGTATTGTCTGGATGTCAGCAGGAGCAATTTTCCTCGTCCCTCCTTTCCATGCAGAGGGCTTCCAGCAAGGCTCTTTCTCGGCATCTCTCCGTACCCCTACTATTCTTCCTGGGAAGAGGAACACTCCTCTGATGGTGCCCGTGGGAGGCAGTCTGCCTGCCTGCAGGGAGCATGTCTCCTGGTCACTCTCAGCCATGTCTGGGCAGCCTGCCCTGCTGGGAGCCGGCAGTTTCGGATCCCAGTTTCCAGCACTCCCTGTGCCAGACCGAGTGGTGTTGACTAGCCCTGTTGGCCATATCTAAAGCCATGCTCTCCAATCTAGCTTTTATCAGCATAAAAGCTGATTTTTTTTTTCTACCTTCCTGGCTGCCATGTCTGTTTTAGTTGGCTCTGACTGTACAAGGAGAAAGGCACATTATTTATGGATCCTCTAAAGCCCTAATGCACTGGATTAACACTAAAGAGGTGCTTAGTGCGGGCGCAGGGTAGTCAAGAAATGGAGGGCAGAGACGTTCTGGTTAATTTCCTCACTTGTGTACTTCCTGCCATACTCTATGCGTTTTCCATAGGTTTTGTCTCCACCCAATGAGAGTGGGGATTTTGAGACTTTCAGCCTATAAGCCACTTGCAGATTTATTTTCAGGTATTTTCCCTGTTAAATATTTTCAATACCTTTGTATTAAGAATAGTGATTAGAGGGTTGGAGGACACACTGACATTTTGTCAAACAGGTGTATATGTGAATGCTGGAGTAAAGGAAGGGACTAGAAGGCAGGGCGTATTTACTATTTATTACCATAGTAATAGTGTCTAAAAACCGCAAAACGTTAATGCGAACGGCAATAGACATTTATCTTCAGGAGTCAGCTGGGATGAGCTAGGCAGCTGTGCTAATCTTGACCTGGTGCAGCTGGGGTCACTGGGGTGACCCTGCCTTGCTCTGTATGTCTCGTTCTTTAGCAGACTAGCCTGAGCATGGTCTTAAGACAACAGCAGAGGCGCAGGTTAAGCCAGAGGGAACATGTAGGGCCTCTTGTGGCCCAGGCTCAGAACTGGCACATCATCATTTCCACCTCATTATATTGGCTAAAGTGAGTCACAGGGGGTGGGGGAATGTACTCTGCCTTTAGGGGAGAAACTCCAAGTCCAAAAGGACTGGGAAGAGTAAAAATGTGGGCCTATTAGTGCAGCAGTCTCGCAGGGAAGGGGAGAGGAGATGCTGGTGAAATGACATGCCTCCCGCAGGCAAACTAGGGAATCTCCAGCCAGCTGAGCTGGGTGGAAGGGGGTGCATAAGCCCAGGACTGCCATCAGCCAGGACGCATAGTTTGGCTCTGCCAGTTGTGTTTGGCTGGCGTCCATTTTGACTGGTCCGTGTCCGTGCCTTCCTCGTTGTTAAACGTTTAGGATGTCACTGCTGCCCATGTCCATCCCTTAACCAAATGTTACAAGTTTTGGGTACTTAAAGATTTCTAACATCCATGCTCTCCTGTCTATATAGATTCTGGGCTATCAGTTTCCTGGCATGGTTGCCTGCAGTTGCCCTCTGATACTTTTCCCTTTCCACAGCCGCAGTTTCCTTTCTATAGCACGCCCTCCCTTGCTTAAAACTGCCCCCGGATTTCTGCACTTTGATGGTCTATTGTCTGCCCTCATCTGCAATCTTGTCTCCAGTGGCCGAGGTCACTGAGGCCCTCGTCTCACACGGCAGGGTTTTCAGTGCTCAGATGCCCTGCCCACATCCCTTTTCCACCTCGCTCCTGCACATCCTTCAAGAGGTGGCTGAGGCACCCCTGCTCTGGTAAGTTGAACTTCCTCATCCCCAGCCAGGTGGACTGGGGCTTGCTGCTCTGTGCTACCAAAGCCACTCATGCTCTCCTTTCTCACAGCACTCACCATGTTGGAGTTTAGTTGCCTCTTTGAATTTGTGCCGCCTGCCCCAGATTGGAGCTTCTGTGGGGCAGGGACTCAGTCTTACTTGGGTTTAGGTACTGGCACACCACAGGTACTCTAAATTTTTTAATCTTAATGACAATGTTACCAACAGGCTAGGCTCGGCTTGCCCTCTCACATTAAACAAATGACCTGAAAATCCAAAAGTTGATGCAAGGATTGGAAGGTTTATTCAGATTACCGGTACTCAACTAAATGTCTAACCAAGCAAACAAACAAAGAGAAAAGAGGAGCAGTGGGGTCCAGTTTAGCCTAGTCCCAATCGGCGGGGCCAACCTATTCCATTAACAGTAATTGATAAAAGCAGTTCTCCCCACTGTTTTCAGCATAAAAAAGAAAAGTATCAACAGATTTAAATCAGAAAAACAAAGCATTGCCAGGAGCCTTCCAGGGTGCACCTATACAGAAGTGGATATGATTCAACCAAACAGAAGAGGGTTCAGAAAAATCAGAGAAAGGTGAAGAGAATAAAGCATTGCCTTGTCAGAATTTAGGCCAGGGACCCCAGGAGAGACTTACCAGCAGCAGAGACACGGGAGCAAAATAGTTCCAGTGGCCACTTGCCTCTTGCAGCTAGAGTCTTCTCTGGAGTCCAAAGCTTTCCAATTTTTGCCAGTGATTAAATTAGGCTCTTGGATTCCAACATCATAGAAATGAACAATGTACCCAACAGTAAAGCAAGCAACGCTTTACTAAAAGAGGAGATAGACTTATGCATAAGGGGGGTAGCGACAGTAAAGCTAGCCCCCCAGGGGAGCTGTTCAGGGTCTTTTATAGGGAAAGGAGTTAAGGGGTATAGGCCAGTGTCACCGGAGGTGGTCCATTCTGTTCTTCTTGGTTGCATTATGGGCACATGCTCAGTAGGTTCAAGGTGGCAGTGGTGTTCACCATTGTCACCCAGGGAGGTTCATTGTAGCAGTCACCTTGATGCTTTGTGAGCAGGTGGGAATTCCTAAAGGGGTCTTAAGGTTAATCTGTAACTTTTACAATTATAGTAAACAAGCCTTGGGGAGGGGTTTTGCAACTCAGTAAATATCTGTTTCCTCTCTTATCTCAGTCTATTTTGTCAGGGAAGCCCACGGGGTAATCATTTGCCCTGAGGGGTCTCATGACTGAGGAGTGGAAAAATAACAAACTGTCCTCTGCAGGGAAAATGGAGTCAGTTTGGTTCACAGGCCTAGCCTTAGTCTGTTTCAAGAATAGGTATTCACACAATTCATGGTATATTTACAGTAAAATACAAAATATTCCCGCATTCTCCTTCCTCCCTCCTGACCCTAATTTTCTCTCTCTGATGCCTCCCAAACATACACATACCCAAAGGGTTCATGCGGGGTGCTAAGTAAAGTAATTGGAAGCTTTTGCTTTGATGTTTTTTATTTCAGGAAGCTACTTGAACAGAGGGTAATTATTGCTGTTAATAGCAATAATTTTCCCATAATCTGGTTACATGTCCTATTTCATTTTAACGATCAGAGCAGCTGTCTTTAAACAAGCCTGGACGGGGCTCTGTGGGTAGAACTTCCTGAGACGTATTTTCCTTGGTCTAATTACTGCACTGCTGGAGCGTGTCTGAGAAGGAAGCTGAGAGTGGGGGCAGGATGGGGCAATTTCCCCTCCCCCCAAGTCTTCTAGAACACAGAACTTTCTGGTGCTTTTCAACAGCAGCTCCACTGAGCCACAGGAGAGGCAGATAGGGTGTCTGATCTCAGCATCTCCCTTGCTCTTAAAATCCCGCAGTGAGAGTTTTCTGGAGGCAGACCCAACACTCCAAGGGGGAAGTTCTCCTTTTCTCTTTTAATCCGCAGCTGATAACATGGAAAAAACCAACAACGCTATCAATGCCTTGCAGCCTCTCAGATCTTTTCTCCCCCACTAAAAAGTGCTTTACTGAGGAAATGAGGCTGCTTCAGTTGAGTTCACTTCAAAACAAAACACAAGATTCTATGCCCTGTGCATTTGCTAAACGTTTACTAAGCCTGTAGCTGCTGGTGCCCTAGATCCAGACCGTCTGCGCATGCTCCCTGAGGCTTCCGGGTCCCAGGGTTTTCTCTCTAAGCCTGTTGCAGTTAATGGCACTAGCTCTGGAGCCAACCAGAGCTAGATTTTAGTCCCTTCTCAGCCACCCACTAGGCTCCGTGACCCCACAAAGGAAGGCACTATATGTTTTTGCAACTTGAGTTTTAGTTTTTTATTTATAAAATGTGGATAAAAATACTGTATCTACCTTGCGTGGTTGACCTGAGGATTAGTCAAGGCAATATAGGGCGCTTAGGAAGTAAATGACTGCTTCGGATCCTATTTACTGGTGGTCTTGGTGGGAGAATCTTAAAGATCTGATTAAATGCACCTGGGCCAAAAATGCAAATTTCAGAAATACAATGAGGTAGGAATAAAGGCCATTTATGGACAATGTATTTCAACTAAAGTGCATCTTTCTTAAATCACAAAGGCATAGAGATGACCTGTGATCAATGGGTAGAAATGTGGGAGAGAAAAGGATACCTTTGACATTTTTCCCTCTAGCTCCTTGCACCTTACTAACAGCTGTTTTCAATATGTTGATGATTTAGGAAAACAGTCAAAAATAATACCTTGGAAATTTTAGTCCCACAGCTATGAAAAGACCTGCAGGAAGAGAGGGGTTGTCTTTAATCGGGTCATTTCATGTGATCCATGGTGGGTTTTATTTTATTTTATTAAAATTATTGTTCTACACACACATTTTTATACACACTTCCTGGCTTAAAAAGCCATAATAGAAGCAAATATAAAATATATAAAACAACAAATGGAAACATATGCTGGTGCTACCCATGGTGATTTCTCTTTCAATAAGAAAGTATTTCCAGGAAACATTATAAGGTTTCCAAGCCATGTGAGGTAGTTTGGATAGGATATGGAAACTATCTTCTTTCTCTTACATAATTTTGTTAATATCTGGACTACAAATAGAAAAAAAAATGCATTTTTGTATGTTTATTCTTTTCTCCCTAAGTTTTTTGTCTCATTATTGTGAGACTATGTGGAATAATAGAAGGAAAAGAAGATTTGGAATCATAGTTGAAAGCAATGCCCATAGATAGGGGTTTAAGAATGATAGTTAATCATGCCCACCTTCCCTACAAGTTCTGAACTTGTGAGACTATGTGGAATAATAGAAGGAAAAGAAGATTTGGAATCATAGTTGAAAGCAATGGCCATAGATAGGGGTTTAAGAATGATAGTTAATCATGCCCACCTTCCCTACAAGTTCTGAACCAATTTAGAAATAGAGACAAGGACTTGAACCAGAGCGCAAATAGACTTCCTATTGCTTTCCCCAAGTCCAGGACATTGGATGACACATTGAAGGGAGAATACAGATGTACAGATGGGCAGGTGCTTACACAGTCTGCTGCAAGAAGAATCTTGCCCTTAACCACGTAGTTCCAAAGGCAAGGGCCACAAGTCAAGACTCTTAACCCTACCTGTTCAGAAACATGGACTGATGAAAGTCAGACTCTCACTGCTCAGCCCTGAGATGAATTGTTCCTTCTCCAATAGGGGAATTGAGTACAGTGTGGGGAAGTTGACTCTAAGGCAGAAAGTTTCCTTAGGAAAGACATGCAGAGAAAAAAGATGTAACATCAGGTACTCTTTTTTTTTTTTCCTTTTTATCTTCTTTTTCCCATTTTATAGATCAGGTAGCTGTGTCTTTCTGACTTCAATTCTCCAATATCAACAAGGTGTCCAGTTCAACTGTATTCTGACACTAACTACCCAGAGTTGACATCATACTCCACAGTTTTAAAGGGCTCAGTCTCTGCAGACAATATACTTATGACATGCCATTAAAGTGGAGATAAAATGATGCAGCCATGGAGATAGTTGTGTTCCTCACTGCAGTGTGTGGATGCAGGACCAAATCATCGCTAAAAACATTTTCAGTTTTCTGAAATTGGTTATAGGTTGCTGTCATGTTGTGTTAGACATTTAAATAAATACAATAATTACTAAGGCTCTTTAAGATGGTAGACATGATTTAGGTAATTAGCTTGTTTTTAAGTTTTTTAAGCACACATATGTTGGGAAAATAGTTTGGTTAAGGCCCTCGCCTCGGGTCCAATTGGGTGTGGTTTGGCATTCTTTGTAAGCAAATTGTGTGTGTTTGTGCATGTGTGTGTGCGTGTGTGTGTGTGTGTGTGTCTGGAGTTAGCGCACATGCGCACCAATGTATCTTTTTGGTTTTGTTGCTATTCTTATGTTCTTTGGGGAGAGAGAGAGAGAGAGAGAGAGAGAGAGAGAGAGAGAGAGAGAGGAGTTTGGTGAAGGAGATGGGTGGGCATCAGCCGTGGGCGTCGGCCTCTGGCATCTGCCCTGCCCAGCCCTGCTTTCCAACCTATGGCTCCAAGGACCTTTTGGCCAGTTACCTAGCTCATAGACCTGCGTGTGAAGGGGTCTGGGGACTCAGCCTGGCATGTGAAGGGTTTGTGGCCCAGTCTGTGAATTGGCTTGAGGGGTCTGTGGGCTCCAGACCCAGCCTTAGCCAGACAACTGGCGTGGTCACCTAGCCAGAGCACCACAACAGTAGCTTTACAATTGGCGTCACGAACGGGATTAAGAGCTAGACAATTGGTGCCATGAGGATTCCAGGCCTTAGCCTAGCCAGACACTGCTCTTACTTCAGAAGCCAGTCATAAGTCCAGGGTCCTCAGGCAACCTGCATTTCTGTCCAACTTGGCTACACATTAAGGGGTTTCCATGCCCTCACCTTCAGATCGGATCATTCACTCAAAAGAATCACAGGACTTAAGAAAGTGCTATAATTGACAATTACCATTTTGTTATAAAGGATACAACCCAGGTACAGCCAATTGGAAGAGCTGCATAGGGCAAGGTAAGGAGGGGGAGTGGCACAGAGCTTCCATGCCGTCTCCAGGCACATCACGATCCCAGCACACCATGTGTTCACCAACCTGGAAGTGCCCAAACCTTGGTTGTCTGAGTTCTCATCGAGTCTTCATTATGTAGGCATGGTTGATTAAATCATTGCTCCTTGGTAATTGAACTCAATCTCCAGCCCCTCTTCCCTTCCTGGACTTTGCCGGGGGGGGGGGCGGAGGAGGGGGGTTGAAGGTCCAACCCTCTAGTCACATGTGTGGCCAGCCTCTCCCTGGAAATTATTTAAGACTCCACCTTGACTCACCTCATTAGCATTAACTCAGGTATGGTAAAAAATGGCTTGCTATGAATATCAAAAGGTACTCTCATCACTCAGGAAATTCCAAGGGTTTTTAAAGCTCTGTGCCAGGAACTGGGGACAAAGACCAAATACAGATGATTCATGATTTATGAAAGGTTACATCCCCATAAAGATAAACTCATTTTGAGTTGAAAATATCATGTCAGAAATGCATTTAATATACTTAACCTACCAAACTTCATAGCTTAGCCTCTCTTGCCTTAAATGTGCTCAGAACACTTAGCCTACATTCGGGCAAAATTTTATAATAAAGTCCTTAGTATCTTATGTAATTTATTGAAAACTGTACATTACGTTGAAATTGCGATGTTTTTGCACCACTGTAATATTGAAAATTTGTAAGTTGAACCATCCTAAGTCGGGCACCATTAGTATATATATTTTTTTATTATGCCACAGTACCCCATTGAAGTACCTAGCTAGCTCTGTAGACTCTTTTGAAGATTACTGGGTTAAGGTATATAATAAGCTTTTATAAACATTAATTACCTTCCCCTGCTTAAATTAGGACACTGGACCTGTTCAGAAGTTTCCTAACTTTTCTTCAATAAATACCTCATTTATTAAAATCCAAGAATAGAGTTTATGTTTTGAAAGATTTTCCTTCTCAACCTAATTAATTAAAAATGGTGGTGGTGGTGGGGGGAAACGCAACACATTTATAGCTTAATAAATGCAAAAGTACACAGAGCAGATTATCTCATGTCTAACAATATGATCCTGCCAAAGTGATAGACTTCAAACTAAAACTGAAGAAAGGCTTACCTGTGTGGCCTCATTTCTGGGAAATGAATGTCTTCGTATAATGGGTCAAAAATTGCTCAGAGCAAAACAAAGTACATGGATATGTTAACGTTAGAAGTCTCTGAGTATGGAATTAGAGGCAATTTGTAAACACAAAAAAACAAATATTTTTATAAATAAAAACAGGAAAGAATGAATGCATGCACATTTGGAAAACATGAAAATCAGAAAAATAACTTCTAAATATGCAAAAATAAATAAACTAAAATGGCTAATATCTTTATAAAACTCTAAGAACCTGGTTAAGAACAGATCATCTTTCAGGTTCTTTCTAACAGTTATTCACTTACTTATTTAACAAATATTCAATGAGTACTTCCTCTGAGCCAAACATTGTTTCAGGCAGTGGAGACAGAGAAGCAAAAAGACACTTGAAGTTCCTGCCCACATGGAGCTTATGTTCTGTGGATCAAAAGGATGATTACCATATTGATAATTATTGTAATGAGCATGCAATAAATGTTGGATATACTGGGGCTATGCCAAATGTTTTCAATGGATAATTTTAGTTATTCTTCGGAGTACCTCATGAAATTGGTGCTGTTATTATCAAAACCTGAGACCCAGAGGGGTTCTGTCACCTGACCAAAGTCACACAGCTACGAGGTGGCAGAAATGGGTTTAGTCCTCAAGTCTGGCTATCTATGCTTTTAACCCTCCCTACTTCTTCTAAGACAGGATTTTCTGTATCTGGTTCTTTTATTCCCTTCTTTTAAAGAGAAGAGCTTTGAAGCACAGAAATCTCTCTTTCTCTCTCTCTCTGTGTATGTAAAATCAATTTTAACTAAGCAAATAAAATAATGATTGCTGAATTTGGCCAGCTGGTTGGAAAATCTGGTTGCTTCTGGCACTCTGTATTGGCAAGGCTTCAAAGCTCTGTCCTAACACAAGGTTATCCTTGAAACACTGGAGCAAGCCATCTAAGGAGAGAGCGGCAGGCAATTTCAGGTACAAAATTTTTGGCAGGGATGATAAAGGAGAAATTGTATCTGGTTCTTTTATTCCCTTCTTTTAAAGAGAAGAGCTTTGAAGCACAGAAATCTCTCTCTCTCTCTCTCTCTCTCTCTCTCTGTATGTAAAATCAATTTTAACTAAGCAAATAAAATAATGATTGCTGAATTTGGCCAGCTGGTTGGAAAATCTGGTTGCTTCTGGCACTCTGTATTGTCAAGGCTTCAAAGTTCTGTCCTAACACAAGGTTATCCTTGAAACACTGGAGCAAGCCATCTAAGGAGAGAGCGGCAGACAATTTCAGGTACAAAATTTTTGGCAGGGATGATAAAGGAGAAATATGGAATATCCAGGTTTGGGCAAAGAAATCCTGGAAGTCTTGTTTGAAGGGAGGAAAACCCCTTGTTTGGGGTTGGGTCAGGATTTTCGCCTTCTGCCTTAAGGCCAAAAAAAAAAAAAAAAAGCAAAGAGCTCTTGAAAGGAGCTGGGGCAGAGGACAAAAACAATCCACCTGCCTGGTATTTCATAACACAGCTCCAAGCCAGACTGCACAAGGGACACTGAGTGTTCCGGAACATGGCCTCTGTGTCTGGGGCACTCATGGCCTTTGGCTGCAGCTCTTGAAAGGAGCTGGGGCAGAGGACAAAAACAATCCACCTGCCTGGTATTTCATAACAGAGCTCCAAGCCAGACTGCACAAGGGACACTGAGTGTTCCGGAACATGGCCTCTGTGTCTGGGGCACTCATGGCCTTTGGCTGCACTTAAAGAACACCAGCAGAGCTTTCTTCTTTCATGTAGACTCATGCTTGATTTGAGCTGTAAGACAGGATGAGAAATGGTTGGAGTGGGTGCGGGAGGGAGTCAGGGAGGTGGGTGGGCATATATTCATCCTGCCACTCTCTTTGAACTATGTGCCACATGCTTTGTGGATTCCTCCCCTCAGGGCAATGGAAATAAAATTACCTACCTGAGGAATTTCGGAGTGAAAAATGAACTCACACTCTGGTACCAAGATTGGTCTTGACAAATGCTTAACAGGGGGAAAGAGAGGCAACTCCAGGGAAGGCAGCTAGAATGGAGTAGGTGAAAGGAAGCTGTATTTGAGGCTCAAGAAACCTGGGTCCCAGTTCTGAGCTGGTCACTCCCATTCTTGGGGCCTCAATGTCTCCATATCCAAAACAAGAGTATGAGAGATCAGGATCTGAAATAGTCCCTTCAGTGCTCCTTAGACTTTAATTTTGGATTTCTCCAGTGGGAAACTGGATGATCTCAAACCCTGGCAGAGGTAGGGAGGGCTTTTCTAGGTCTTGTGGAGGAGACATGAGCTGGAGAGACAGCATCTGGCAGAGGGACAAATGGAGCACCTATTTCATCCCAGCCTGGACAGAGGGCTGGGCTGGGGCGGGGACGGCAGAGCAGACGACATGATGTCATTGGCAGGTGCGGACTCTCCTGGGCACAAGGAGAAGTTGAGCCCTGCCCCTCGGTTATTAGAGATCTCCAAAAGGGAGCTGAGTCTTCATCTTCTTTATTTTTAGTGTCTGACTTTCTTTAAGGTTAGAAAAACATTGCCTTGATCTGTCTTTTCCAGTCTCCTTCACAACATAATAAAAATAATAAGAAGGGAGTTGAGTATAATTTTGATTTTATTTTCCTTTCCTTCTCTTCCTCTCCATTCCTCTTCTCTCCAACTCCACCCCTCCTCCATACCACAAAAAACGGTGATTTGATTTTTAATAAGAGGCCTTCTTTGACGGTCTAATAGTTTACAGCAAGTTATAACCTGTCTAGGGAGACTCACTGTCCTGCTAACGTCCCTTATAAGGTCATTGGCTCAGTCTCTGGATTTCGATTCCAGTGCCTTTCCTATTAAGCGGTACTTTTCAGACTATCTCAAAACTATTTTTAAAATGTTCAATCTGTCTTAAGCCAATGCTTTTACAAAATTTAATAGAAATATGAGGTATCTAAAATGGCCAAACTCATAGAAGCAGAAAATAGAATGGAGGTGACCAGGGGCTGGGGAAAAGGGGAAATACAGAATTGTTCAGTGGGTGTAAAGTTTCAGTTAGGCAAGATGAATAAATTCCAGCAATCTACTCTCCAACATTGTGCTTACAGTTAACAATACCATACTGTATGCTTAAAAATTCATTGAGCGTAAATCTTATCTGTTCTTACCATAATAAAAGAAAAAGAAAGAAAAAGAAAAAAGAATTACTGAGGAAATAAAGTGAACAAAAAAAAGACATACAAACTACAAATCCCAGTTTTTTATTATTAAATTCAATAGCCAGAAATTACTGTTTACTCTGCTAAATTGCTCTACAAGTTTCTAAATGCTCGTTCTCAGTTTTGGGGGTTGGCCTTGGCTGTGGAGTCACAATGGTGTATAATTCTCACTCCACCTCTTTCCCCCCAACCAAACTCCCTGGGAGGGAGGGGCAGCCTGGCCGGGAGCTAGAGACAGGCTGTGGAGTTACCCAGGCCTGGGATGGAAGCCTGCTCCACCCGGGGCTGCTGACGGGAGCCTGCACGAGGGGCCTAATGTCTTTGATGCCCAGGTTCTTTAATTCGGAAGCAGAGGAAATACTGCTGACCTTTTAGGATTGCTTTAGGGAGTAAACGTGGCAACTGTGTAGGGCTCCCACACACAGCAGTTGCTCCACAGATGCTCATTTTGTACTCTGCAGAGAAGGGAGCAGGGCTGATGTTTTTTTTACCCTCACTCTTGAATGTACTCCTTCCTGCTCAGTCTAGGTTTTTCTTTTTGGTCCCCCACTCTCTTGGCAGCTCCTACTCACCGTCCGCGCCCCCTCCCTTTATCGTCCCTACTTGCTCTGGCACCTTTACTCCCGACGCCACAGCTTGTCTCTTTCCCCTGCTCACTGGAAGCTCCATGAGGGCAGGAACTAGGTCTGTTTATTCACAGCTATTTTTCCCATCTCCTACTGTTTATCTATGTGCTCCTTCTTTTTAAATTTTTTCTTCAAGATTCACTTTCTTTGTTAAATGTAAACTTCCAGTTTTCTTATGAGGAACATTTTGTACTAATGCAGACATATGAAATAAAAGGAAAAAAACTTGGCTGGGAGCCCAAGACCTGAGTTCTAGTTCTGTTTTCCCACAAATTTGCCACTTGACCTTGGGCGAGTGCCACTTGAACTTGACCTTGCCACTTGACCTCTCTTTATAGTGTTTTCAGTTCATCTCTAGGTTGCCTGTGTGGTCAAGCTCTAATCGTTTTCCTCTGGGTGGCTGGAGCAGTCTCCTACCACCTGGCCTCTCCATCCCTTCCAGCCCACCCTCCAGCTTTTAAAGGGAACCTTCAATAATGTCACTCCCTTCCTCAAAAATTATCTTGGGGGTCTTCATTTTACACATTTTAAGCTGTCTGAGACTAGTTTCTCGTAGAATGAAGGTTAACAACAGCAGGCTACAGCTGGATTATTGTAAAGGTCTGATGAGATCTGCAATCTGTTGTTCTAAATGGAAGGGATTACCACCACCACCACCACCTCAGCAGAATATACCCCAAGAACCCTGCCCCCTTGAAACTTGGGCCAGAAGTCCTACTCTTTGGGAAACTCAAATGCTGGAAAAACTTTAAAAATCCTTTTCCTCCATCCAAACTTCTGCCTCGTGGCCTGGTGTGATGCAAATACTTTCTGCAGGCAGCTGGGAGCTTATAATGTGCCAGGAGGCTGCTGGTCCAATGTTGCTTGGCAATACTTCATCCTCTGGCCCCACACTTCCCACACCTCTCTTTCAACTTTCAGTCTTTCAAAGAACACTTACCAATAGACTCTTGTTTCATCTTCAAAAAATTCTCAGAAATAGGCACACATATATGATTCCTCTGTGACACGTAAGGGCCCTGAAGCCTAGAGAGGCGAAGTGAGCTGTGTCAGGTCTCACTGCGGTATTGTGGCTCAGGTGGGAGGAAGATACATATCATTTAACTCCTAGTCCTATGCTCTTTCTTCCACTATATAAATATTTTTAAATGGCTTTCTGTCTTAAAATTTCCCACACCTGGCCTTAACTCCAAGTAAAATTTTCGTGTATAAAGTTAGTATTGTGGAGCTGGGAAGGAAATTGGTAGGAAAGAAGTCTCATGTTAATGGGCTTTGATGCTAGACAGGAACCTTTGAACTGAGGGGGAAAAAATCTACAAATGAAATCTCTGCAGAGGAAAAGAAAATAATGTTTTACTTATTTTAAAAAAGGGAAACTTGGGCCCTGCTACCAAGGTGTTCTAACATATTAATTTCAAGGAACACAAAAACTGTTGACATGAGAACTTCTACGTGGGTATGAGAAAAAATATACTTTATTAATATTCTACAGACCTGAGAAAATTTCTTTTCCTACTCTGGGCCTTGATTTCTTCTATAAAACGAGGGGTGAGCGTATCACCTAGATTAGGCTAAGTTTGGCTGCAGTAACAACTACCCATTCAGATGTTAATGACTTGCAGCAACAAAGATTTCTTTCTTGCTCTCTTGGATTGGCTGTGGGTCTATTCCAGGTCTTCTTTTTTCCTGGATTGCAGCAGAAAGAGCAGCCCCTCTCTGGAACATGCCAGCCTCATGATGGGGGGTGGGGGGTCATTCAGATGTTAATGACTTGCAGCAACAAAGATTTCTTTCTTGCTCTCTTGGATTGGCTGTGGCTCTACTCCAGGTCTTCTTTTTTCCTGGATTGCAGCAGAAAGAGCAGCCCCTCTCTGGAACATGCCAGCCTCATGATGGGGGGTGGGGGGTCAGGTAGGAACATGGCAGAAACATCACATGGCTATTGAAGTTTTTGCTGGCAAATGACACATATCATTTTCTTTTGCATTTTGTTGGACAAGTCAAGTCACGTGGACAAGTTTAATGTCAACGGGGTGGGAATTACGATTCTCCTCAGGGACAGGCCCGGGAGGGAAGGGCCCTATAGGGGAGAGCTACACATTACCTTGGTAATAATACCATCTAGTTAAATGGGGCCCGACTGTTTTCCTGAACATGGACGTGTGGATGTCTCACATCAAATGCAGTGTATCCACATCTGAACTCACCACCTTTGCTCCTCAGAGGTGTCCCTCTTTCTGTATCCCTTCTCCACAGAAATAGCACCACCACCTATCTACCCCATCACCCAAACCAGAACTGAGGAGTTGTTCTAGACTCTTCCTCCTGGGTCTCACCTCCCACATTCACTTGTTAACTCAGTCCTGTGGATTTGACCTCTCCCATTCACCTCTCTCTCTACATTTTCTCTGCCATTGTCATAACCCAGGCTGGGGATGCTGTAGGCCTGATGCATTTGACTGTTTCCTCCTGGAGCTCCACCACCAGTCTCTGGCATCCAGTGTGGGGTATGGATTTGAGGGGCAGAAGGGTGTGGTGGAACCCAGAGGTTGTCACAAGACCAGTACATTATTCCTGAATAAATGGTCACATGATGTAGTTCCCTCTGTCTTGCCTTTATTTAAGGAGGAAGAGACAGGAGTCAAATACATTTAAGAAGAGTTGACATCTTCTTCTACCTAATATCAATGAAGTCTTCAGTACTGCATTTTAAAGATATAAATAAAGATGATGGGAAATGCAAGTTCTTCAAAAAAAGCAGGACCTCCCATGGTGTGAGGACACGCGTTTGAATGGTCTGTTCACCTGGAAAACCTGCCCATCTGGTGTGAGCGATTTGGATCATTCTTTTTCACTGCTGCTTCTCTCCACATCTCCCTGGCCTCCCAGGTTCTAGGACCTCCCAAGGGAAAGGCAGAGCAGGGGGGATGGCAGGGGGTGGACCTGGGAGCATCGGAAGTCCTGCTGCCTCTCCAGATGTTGGTGATGTAAAATTAGAGACACAAAGAGCAGGAAGGGACCTCAATTACCTGGGAGTCCAACCCCTACATTTAAAGGTGAAGAATTGAAGGCTCCGAGTGGGGAAATGGTGTGGCCAAGGTCATCTAGCAAGTTATAAGCAAGACCAGGGCCAGAGCTCAGGACACCTGAGTAACAGCGCAGTGCTGCTGATACAGAACAGTCGGTGAAGTGGTGCTGGAGCATGGCCAAGGAGAGCCGTGAGCCTCGTGCGCCTGACTCTTCTATGCATTTTCTTTTTCATCGTCTTCTACCATCATTGATCTAAACAATATTTGGCCTCTTTTAAAAACACCACAGGTACTTCTAGAATTCTCCACTGGTATACAGTATTTGTCTTTGACTTGAGAGCCAGGTGGGCTGTATTTTTGGGAGTGGGCTGGCCTGTGGGGTAGAAGACCTGGGCCCAAACCTGTTTCTACAACTCACTCACCGTGTGACCTTAGGCTGTTGCTTCCTCTCTCTGAGCCTCAGTTTCCTCACTTAGAAAATGGGTGGGATAATAACATATACCTCTCAGGCTGCTTCTTGTAAAACTTAAATAAGAAGTATGTAATTTACCTAGCATGTTGAATTTGATAATTAGGTTTTTCACACTTCTTTCAAAGTGCCTGCTCAGTGCAAGGTACCAGGGCAACAAAGATTGCCCAGTGTCACCAGCAAGCACCAGCCACAGGGACTCACAGTTTACATGCTAGTCCTCTCCACTCGCTAATCAACAAATGCAAGGTGACAGAAAGTCAGCTGTAGAAGGCTGTGCAGGGCAAAGATGGGAGACAAGGAAGGAGCAATCAGTTCTTACTAGATAGTCATAAAAGGCCTCCAAAGGAGGCAGTATTGACAAATAAGTTTTGAAAGATGAAACAGAACTCTCTAGGTGAGGAATTGGGGTAATTTTGGGGACATACAATACTGTGAGAAAATGCGTGAAGGTGTGAATGTGTATGGCTTTTGCAAAACTGAAATAAGTAATTTAGCATAGCTAGAGCACAGAATAGAAGCGGGGCTGGGAGATGATTGGAGTGAGAAATGAGACCAGAGAGTTTGGTCCAGGCTAGAACATGAGGCAGCTGGAGTGAGCGGCTAAAGAGGAGGAACTCACCCTGAACCAGAGCTTGTAGGCTGGGGGCCTGGAGTTGGCCCAACGATGTCTTTTGTGTGACTGACATGGGCCTGACTTAGGTGGGGCGTGCACTCTTCAATTCTACTTTCTGTTGTCTTACCAGCCCTGACCCTGCTCTGCTACTTCACTCATTTTTATTCCTTGCCTGGATCTTGAAGGCATTTGAGTTTGCGAGGTTTGAAGCAGAACACTGATGATGTTGGATTTGAGTTTTAGATTGATGCCTGTAGCTGGGTCTGGGTGGATATGGGGATGATGCTGGTGGCCAAGAATCTTGTGCAGAGACAGTTGCAGTAATTCACTGGGAGATGCTGAGGTCCTGGTCTAAGGCAGTGGTGAAGGGTATAGAGAGGGGGGATGAATCTGAGAATTATGTAGGAGGCAGAATCCACAGAACTTCATAATAAATTAAGATAAGGAGGATAAGAGGGAGGCAAATTAGACTAATGGGTTTGTATCCCTGGTGTCCAGCCTAGTGCCTGATGTAACACGGAACCTTGATAAATTCTCACATAAAGAAATAAACGGAAAGGGATTTCAGGTGGTTCCAGGTTTCTAACTTAAAAAGAGACACATAGTAGGTATTCAATAGCTCTTAGTTGAATGTGAGCAGCACTTCGCCAATACTAACAAAGTTTTGGCTCCCATTTTAAACTCAAGATTCAAATAGCCTATGGAAGCCCACTGAAGGAACTTGGCTGGCTCTGAGAAGCATAAATTAGAGGTGCTCGTTAAGGGAGATGCTGTCTGACATGTCCCTTAGGAGACTCTGGCCAAAGGAGTTCAAACGCTGAGTTCCTTAGCTTTTGGAGATAAAAGTTAGAGGACATCCAAATCTGGGGCTGCCAGGAGGCTGGGCGCCTTCTTCTCGCTCAGCCCTTTCACCTTTGAAGCAAAAACAAAGATATAAACCACAAAATAAATAAGTGCTCTGTGGGTTGACTTAGGGGCACCCATTGCGATCTGGCTTCTTGCCTCCTTGATGTTTCTTTATTGATATATGTGATATAATATCAAGAAGTGATGTGTGCTGTTTGTTTTTCTGTTGTCTTTTAATTTTTAGATGATAAGCTCCATGTGGACATGGTCTGTATATATATTTTAAAATTAATTAATTAATTAATTATTATTATTTTTTACATCCTAAAATGTTGTTGCAGAGCAGCTGGGGAGACAGGAAAGGGGTTGGGGGAAAGGGCTGGCCCACAGCTGTCTCCTCCTCTGGCCTGGTTGCAGAGGGCGGGGGTGTGGCTGAGGCCCACAGCACCCCCCATCCCAGCTTGAGGTCCTGGGGAGCTTCCAGCTCTTTTAGGTTTTATAGATGTTCTTTGGTGGTGTTAGACCTTTACTGGTTAATATTGGAAATTTGTCGCTGATCTGTGGGTTTTTGTTTTTTCTTTCCGTTCTGTGTTGGATTATTCACTATTCACACCACTTGAACTCTGCACTGGAACTAATTTGGTGTCCTTTGCTTACTTCTAAAATGGGGTAACTTCCTGTGGGAACCAGCACTTGAGCCCTATGTTTGAGCTAAATTGCTGCTTTGCTGCTGATTCACTGGGGAAGGCTTGTTGTGCAGCCCAGGTTTTAATTGTTGACCTTGTAAGCACTTCCAGGTCTTGTGAGGTCTGGTATACCTGGGTTGTGTGGAAACTCTGGTCTGGGCCTGAGTCTTTCCAGCAAACAACACCCCTGCAGTTCTATATTCCTGACCAGTCTCCACTGAGTTGTCTGGTACTGATGAGCCCCAGTGTTCTCCTGATGGCCCGTCTCCCCCACTGCCCGCACTCCAAACACTTCCCATGGGATGGGCCATGTGCCAGTCCCTTGTGATGACTCACCAGCCTTTGTGTGGCTCCTTTTTTCAGTTGTCTGTGGCTACTCACTCCTACGTGGGTCCACAGGAACCCTGTTAGTGGTGTTGCTGGCCTGGGGTCCACCAAGGCCCTGTTCTCCCCTGCAGATTTCAAGCAACACCACACAAAGGTGGTCTGTATATTTTTCTTTGCAGAAGAACATTGTCTGATGCAGAGAAGGGACTTGTAAACAACTGTTGAATGAATAAGTGACAGCCCCTTAATTGTGCTAAGACCAGTGCTAGGTGATTCAGACCTGGTCCTTCCCCTTTTAGTGCTCACAGTCTAACAAGGGAGACAGAGCCCATGTTGTATTGAAATTATTGACATCAATGCAGAGTAATATGCAGGATGCTATAGGGGAGCCAAGAAAGCACCTAAGCAAGCTTGTCGGAGGAGGACAGAAAGACATTCCGGAGAGAGTGATGTTGCCACTGAGATATGAAGGCAGGATAGGAGTTAGCCAGAGAGGGATGTAGGGAGAGTTTCCACAGCAGGAGAAATGGCTTGTGCTAAGTCATAGCACAGCCCGTGATATGGGACATTCCGGAGAGAGTGATGTTGCCACTGAGATATGAAGGCAGGATAGGAGTTAGCCAGAGAGGGATGTAGGGAGAGTTTCCACAGCAGGAGAAATGGCTTGTGCTAAGTCATAGCACAGCCCGTGATATGGCTGAGTAAAGATGTGTTGAATGGATATATATATATATATATATATATATATATATATGAATGAATGCCTTAAAATTTACAGCAATTTATTTTCCTAATCCTTCCTTTACAGAGCTAATCAAAAAAACTCCTCATTAATGTGTCATTTTACTAAATTGTACATTGGCCTATTTTGTTTTCTTTAAGAAAATATAAATGTTCCTAGGAGCATAAGCAGGTTGACACAGGATCTTGGAGAAAGCAAAACAGAACAAGACAAAAACCAGACAGTATACAGTTTTTTTGTTGTTGTTGTTCTGTAAACACTCACATGGCTTTTTAGAAAAGAAAAGGATCACCTAGTGAGGTGTGATGAAAAGCACCAAGAATTTGAAATTGGAAGAATGGAGTTCAAGTATTACATAATCTTTACCAGGCAAGTCATTTTGTGCCTCTTAGATATAATTTCTGAGCTGTGAGAACCAAATGAAAGTACTTTGTGA
The DNA here is from genome assembly GCF_000696425.1 of Galeopterus variegatus. Taxonomy (NCBI): domain Eukaryota; kingdom Metazoa; phylum Chordata; class Mammalia; order Dermoptera; family Cynocephalidae; genus Galeopterus; species Galeopterus variegatus. Next base: position 146,431 of record NW_007728643.1, on the reverse strand, counting down.
ACCAAAACGTGATGGACAAATAAGACTCATTTCTTATTATTTGTATTCCCACTCGATTTATTATTTTAATTGATGTTTTAAATTGACAAGCAAAAGCCTTTTTTTTTGGTGTCCTGTTCTAGGGATGTGAGCACATATATAGATTACGTAAACACCACAATCAGGATACAGTACTTACCCCCCGAAACTCACCCAATGCTGCTCATTTGTGGTCACACCTTCCCCACACCCCTCATTCCTAGCAACCACTAATCTGTCTTCTGTTATTTTAGTTTTGTCTTTCTGTGACTAGAGGGTGACAGATTAATGGACTCATGCTCTGTCACCTTTTAAGGCTGGCTTCTTTCACTCAGTGTAATGCCTGTGAGGTTCATCCAAGTTGTGTGTCAACAGGTCATTCCTTTTCATTGCCTAGTAGTGTGTCATGCATTGCTTATTCATTGAAGGACATGTGGGTTATTTCCACTTTTTGGTGATTATGAAGAGACCTACTATAAATATTTGTTTATAAATGTTTGCATGAACACAAGTTTTTATTTCTCTAGGGTGAATACCCAGTAGTGGGATTGGTGTGTCCCATGTTAAGTACATGGTTAACTTTATTAAAAACACCAAACTATTTTCCAAAGTGGCTGCAGCCTGCAGTTCAATTTAGTTTTGCAGAGAGGGAATGTGAGGCCCAGAGAAGTGATCACAAAGCAAATGAGGAAATGTGGGCAAGAGTCCTAGAGTATCGTCAGCTCTCAGTCCTGAACCATATTTGTTAAACTGAGCTTTGACGCTGGTCATTTCATACAATCCTCAGGACAACTCTTGAGGTGGGGTGTATTCATATGTTTGCTTGCCCCCATTTTACAGGTGAAGAGGAGGATGGGGTGATAGGTTTAAGGAGGGAAGGGACATGCCCAATGTCACACAACTCATAGGTAGTGGATGGGGTTGGACTCCAAGCTCAGTGCTCTACCCAGTGTGCCCATCTCCTCTGTCACTGCAAGGTAGAGCCAGAAGTTCATTCTGAATGAATCAGCATTTCCACTTCCATGGTTATGCCACTTTATGAAAAAAAAATTTTCCATGCTTTCATAGCATGAACAGTATGTTTATTAATAACTGTTCCTCAATTACTTCAGTTTTCACATAGTTAAAAAGCTAACTCTAAGCTTACTTGTCATTTTCTTCCCTCTGCTTGGAATGGATTTTTTTTTTAAAACTGAGGCTGGGGCTGAGAAATGAAAAGAAGGATTTAGGTTTGGTGCCCACTCTGCTTACCAGGCAATTCCATGCCCCAAGCCTCCTTTCTGTTAACATTTAAGAAAGAGCAGTCCCCAAGCTTGCCGTGTGTAAGGAGACAGTTTGAGAGGGCAGGACACCTACTCTGGTTCCAGAGTCCCGGGAGCAGCCCATATCCTGTTTCATTGCTAAAAGGTGTTAGAGATGATTTTTAGTTCAAGGCTGCTTATGTCAGGAGGGAAAAACTGATGGAGTGCTTGCAGAATTCAGCGTAACGAGAGGCCTTAAGTCTCTTTCAGGCTACAACCCCCCCCCCGCCCTTTATCCCTGGAAGCAAATAGAAAAAGAGAAGAAAGCAAGGTAGGGAGGGAAGGAGGAAAAAGAGAAAGAAAATGGGAGAGGAAGAAAGAGAGGGAAAAAAAGAGGGAAATGAAGAAAAGAGGGAAACAACTAGAGAGAGAGAGAGAGAGAGAAGGAAAGATTAAAAAAAGAGTTAACAACAAAAAAAAACCAAACTTGAAACTAGGTAGTTTATTTTGCTTCCCCAGTGTTTGTTATAGATTATCCTAGACTAGCTGGAAGGGAGCAGAGTAATTGGACCAAGCTAATTAGATCTTCATTTGATTTTGGGTTTGTTTGTTTGACTACTTAGTTTATAAGTTGGCAGGGAGCTTTATCGTATATACTCTGCTAACGGGTTTATCTAAACGGAGATTGAGCATGAACAAAATTGACATAGGATTTGCTGCTTCAGACCACACAGGAGAAGGGAAAAAACTCTTTCAAGTAAACACTGGTGACAAGGCGCAGTAGCAGACCTGACAGGGAGACCTCGTGGGCCTCTTGGGGTCCTGGGGACAGCAGAGTTGGTAAGTACTCGCTGGGCTGAGAGAACGTAGGTGGGACCCAGGAGCAGCATGGTGCCCTCCTAAGAATTTGGAGTTTAAGTCAGACAGATCTGAGTTTAATTCCTGGCTTGGCACAGAGGCAAGGATTAAATGACAAGCAGGGAAGGTGCTTAAGGGCAGACATGGCTTTTGGAAAGGGCTTGATTCCCCCATCCCTCCTTTCATGTGAAACCATACCTGGAAAAGCCAAGCAGAACACGTTTATGTTGACACCGAGGTCACAGGCTGTGTCACCACCATTTAGTCACACTAGCTCCCATTTGAATCCAGCTCTGGGACTTGAGCAAGGCATCTGTTCTGCCTGGATTTCAGAGCAGTGACTTATAATGTGAGCATTTGCAGTCTGCGTCACGTGTACCCCTCATTTTGGGGTCAGCTGAGGCATCACCTTCTTTTGATCTCTTCTTCTTCAGACTTAGGGCTTTGTGCTTCTCAGTGGTGCTCATTTGACGTTCTCTACGATTATTCTTGGAGACTATGTCATGCTCTTCTGTATATACTGTTTTATTTGCCTGTTGAAATGCAAGCTTCCTGAATTCAAGAACTTGACTTCCTTCTCTGGCTGTCTGGTTCCTAACACAATACCTAGATGTACGACTCTGGGCAAGTTACTTAACCTCTTGCAGCCTCAATTTCCTCATCTGTAATATGGGGTTAAGTACAGTACCTAACATACCTAAGGGGTTAGTTGGCTTAATGCATGTAATGCTTTTAGTACTTGTTCATGGTACATAGTAAGAGCTCAATATACATTAGCTATTATAAATGTTATTTGAATGATTGAGTGAATGAGTAAATATAGGAATAAGACATGTTAGCTACTACTAAGGAGTTTGGTCTAGTGGGAGAAATGTGTATAAACAGCTCACAATGAAGCAGTGTGATATCAAAGTAGAAATATATCTTTAAAAAGGTGAGGTTTATTTAAAATCAGATCATTAAAGTAAGGATGAAAAGTCAAAAAGCTTGAAATTGGGGTGCGAGTGTGTTTCTCTCTCTCTCTGTGTGTGTGTGTGTGTGTGTGTGTGTGTGTGCGAGCAAGAGAAAGAAGAGGTGGCAAGTATCATAATAGCAAGGACATAGGCTACAAGGAACTGTGAATAAGAATTCTCCAATTTGCTATGAGTTTTCTAGCTACCAAAGCAGAAAGTTAGGACAATTTTACATTAAACATCTCTGATCCTAGCAGTAAGATATTATCCAGGATTTTTTTTTACATAGGTGTTGTTGACATTATGACAGGGACAACTTTTTATTGGGTGAGACTATCCCACATGTTGCAGGACCCGGAGCTTCCCTGGCCTCTGACTGGCAAATGCCAGCTGTGTCCTCCAGTAGTGATAATCAATAAATGCCTCCACACTTTTCCAAGTGCCCCCCAGGGGGCGGTGCTGCCCCCAGTTGAGAACCACTAGACCTAACCTATTTGGTTTCAACAGAAGAGGATGTCAAGATTCAGAGAGTCCCTGATTGTCCAGGATCACATGGATTAATAGCATCAAAGCTAGGTCCCAAACCCAGATTTCTTGACTCTGGTTTGGTTTCTATTAATGTCCCATTTCCTAGTGTTTTTTGTTCATTTGTTTTTGTTTTTAATATGCTGCTGATTTTATTATATAAACCATATACCAAAACAAACCTATGCTTTGCAAACCAGAGAGCCTCAGCATTCTTGGAAGCTTTAAAGAGTTCTGAGAAGTCAGAATGCCCGATTTCCTCTACCCAGACTGTGCCATCGTGGTTTCCTAAGATTTCTCAGTCGAGATAGTTTGACTCAATGATTCTAAGAACTGAGACAGAGAAAAGTCCAAGTTCTTTCTTCTTTGGCTGCATTTATCTGGGAATTCTGATTGAAGTAAATAGAGAAGTGGATGAGTGTCCGAGTCTGTGTGACTGTTATCATAGTTCAATGTTGAGAAACTCCTTGCAGATGCTTGCTAGGTAAGGAGGAGCCACATGTTATCTGATTCACTTGTCTGATTCAACTGCCCAGGACCTTGGAGGGAAGAACTCTGTGTTCATAGCTGGAGTCTGACCAGAGCTTTTCTGCTCTTCAGCTTGTGTCTGCACGCCCTTGATCTAACACAGTTCTTCTCTCAGCCTCACCCAGAGAGTGCAGAACTCACATGGTTATTGGGGGTCTTCCCCTCAGATGAGAACGGGAGAGTTCCTTGCCTTTTTAAGACAGCCTACCGAGGCAGAGAGCACTAGTGCTTACTGAAGATCTGGTT